>NW_026261862.1:0-9849 GCF_024628925.1 Lodderomyces margitis
AGAAGACAGTAGAAAAGGACTAAGCTCAAACAAAAAAAAAGGTTTGATATCATTTCATACTTTAAATCTAATTGCCCTAATTCTACAGAACCAGACTCAATCTGGTTAAAGGTATGGGAATTCTTTTGGGTAATGTTGTAGTTTGAAAAATTATGTCGCATTGGTATGAAAAATAAATGTCGCTCTGGTATGAACAATTATGTCGCACTCGTATGAAACAAAAATAAAAAGACTGTACTAAAAAAAAAACAGACAGGAAGTAGTGCCGCATAACAACAATTGCAAAACCTCTTCCACAGTCCTCCTCCCGCTCTAAAAAATCCACGACAGTGTGGCTCAATGGGGTCAAGCGAAGATGACGAAACTCTCAAAATTTTAGCTTCGATTCGAATTAGCAAGCTGATTGACGATGTTCAATTGAAGTATCTAGCTCAACAAGGAGAAAAGGGATACCTGGAGCGTGTAATACGCGATGTTTTAAATACAGTGTTTGATCTCAGTCGTCGTTCAGTACTGGATCCTGTCAAGCACACATTGGTGTCCTACTGCTTGAATCCATGCTGCAACATGTCAATTCAATCGTTGCTTCATGTGTTAGCTAACCTAGGACCTACTCAAAGTCGAGTTCATGGAGTGGAACACGCTCAGTCTAAAAAAGTTCCTGTTGCTTTGCAGGTCGAACTATTGAGCCAAATTGCAACTAGAATTGAATTTTTTGCAACTGCAATTCAAACACATTCCTTCATTGTTTTGCCTATCCTAATAAAACTAATGGCGTATGAATTCTTGCGGGACCACGTTTCAAGTTTGGTTATTTTTATCTTCTTGCACAACAACTCACCAGAACTAATAACCTTCAAGAACAGGAAGCAAGAGGATGAGTTTTATTTTACTACTAGATGGGAATCTAACTGGATCAGAGGCTTAAAAGTCAAATTCCCTGCAGATTCAAACTTGCGACGTTTAATTGAAGTGATTGAAGTGACTACTAGTGCGAAGCCACTTTCTCTGACTCTATGCACAATTACTGGGAAGGGTAAAACTGGCATATTATGTTTGGGGACAGGGGAAGAAAACGTTAAACGCAGAAAGAAGAATTCTGATTCGAAAGGCAGCATGACTCGAGACATGATGAGTAGCTGGGTACCCATTGGTACACCCAGTAACCACTTGGAAGCTTCACAAAAGAACTCGTTTGCCATTCAGCTATGTACAAATAAGTTGAATCTAACTGACGTCGATAATTATTTGAAGATTACCTCCTTCCAGAACAAAGATTTTTTGAACCATTGGATTGTAAATGTTTTATGGCACTTTCGACGCTTTAATAAAGACAATTTTAGTATAGGCCTGATTAATGAATTCGTGTTAAATTTGAACCATCAAAAAACCTGGTCTCAGCTGTTCCACAGGAGGATCAAATTCATACGACTAGTGCAGGCAAACGTCGATGAATTGCGGTCAATGATTATCAATGACCAGGTAAATTTGGAAGCAAACTATTCCCAAAAAGGGAACCCTTATTATCTGCATTTGAGTGAGGAATATCTCAAAGAAATATTATTGTTACTTGAAGTAAGTATGCTGAGAAATCCCGAGATTTTGACAGAGATATCCCCCCTATTATTACAACTTACTACTCAGTTCAGCCCCTGGATTGGCGGTACGGTGGTGAGAAAAATACTCTTGTTATATAGAAAACAACGGGAAGCAGATATTTCACTCAGTACTAGCATTGCAGTGCCACGTTGCGTCGTCTACTTCCTGTTGCTACATGGTGATTTGAATGTATTGGACGAAATTTGTTTCCACGTTGCTGAAGAGAAAAAGCTTCATTACACTAGCGACAAATTGCGAAGGATGCAAAACTCTTTGACCATGGATTTCGTAAATATGGTTTGGAGAGGAAAGTTCCTCAGTTTCAATCGGCGACAGGATTCCCCACATAAGGCACTTTTTCTCAACCCTTTCTTATTGCCGAAGTTGGCGCACAACACTTGCATCTCCAGCAGTGAACTTGACGATATCGGGGGAATTTTGATGAGTCCTACCTTTGTTTTCACTGCAACTAAAATTTTGCGACATTTGGAAGATCAGCATAACCTTGATGTGCGAATTGAAGGTCCCTTAACCGAAGAGAATGTAACTTCGATGCGGGCAGATGAACGAACTGAGTGGTTACCCTTAACTCGGGAACAAATCAAGCTTGAAATCCTAAAGGTCCTCGATCTGAGAGGTTTTACGGGTATTTGTGATATGATGTTCAAGTCTTTGAAGTCATTGTCAGGAGCAAGAGGGAATTAGAAAGGTTTGAAATTAGATTATTTAAAATATCTATGGACGATCGTTCAATCTTAGTATCTCTCGCTTGTCGTCGTCAAATACATTGACGGTATCAAGTTCAGAATCGTAATAAGATAATGCTGGATTTTTAAGCTCTATCATTGGATTTTCCTGAGCCGACTTTTCCATTTCTTTTATCAACTTTATCATACTATTTTCGCCATAGTTAACACCATATGATGCACTAATAGGTATAACCCCCTGCACCCAGGCGTCAACAATCCGAGCCCTTTGCTTCGTTCCGAGACGGGATATAGGAAATTCACCCTTTTTGATGAAGGCAACAATGTCAATTATCAAGTGGTGCTTGCTAAATACCGTGTTTATGATAAGGGGTACCAAAGATGCAAAGTAACGCGTTCGTTTTGACTCACAGACAACAACAGTGTAGTCTGCACACCGGAACACACATGAACCATTCTTGTAGATATCTGCATGGGAAAACTCAATAGTGTTTTCAATGTCAATTGGAAAATGATGCAATCCCATCACTTCAAAAGTATCAGCAATTTTTCCCAATACAAAAAGTGGTTGAAACGACGAAATTTCATTTTCATTCCGGTTGGCCTTGTTTTTTGTAATCGTGATGTTGTGTAAGAACCCCAACTCTCCTGTTCGAAGGTAAGTCACACCCGGGTTACCGTCTTCAATCTTTCCATTAAATTGAATCGGCGTAAAGTGGTCAATTGGTCCACGAGGTCCATTTGTAAATGAAGTTAGATTGGCTTCTGAACAGACCCAAATTTCACCATACTCGCCCTCTTTACATATTTTCCTCGTTTCAGGGTTGACTATGGCAATCTCTGTACAAACAGGCACCATTCCAGAGTCTTGCACATGTAGTGCATTTGGCACATCAGACTGATTCACCACAGAAATATAACCCTGTCTTAATGCCACCGGATCCAAGTATAGGTCAACAGGTGCAACAGTCATATAAGACCGAGTCGAGATTATCGGGTTAAAGTGATGATTGTGGACCGTTGACATCGATGCAGCACTCAACTTTGTAGGCTGGAAAACTTTAGCTATCTTTCGCAAGAAGTCCACCTCGACCCTACTTTCGGTACTAATCATCATGTTTTTCAAGTGCGCTAGATTGAAACCTTTTGGAGAGAATTTGATGGCGGCATATTTAAGCATTTGCTCAGTAACAAACACATCCTTCACCTTGTACCTTGCGAGCGTTAAGAAAAACGACAACGGGTTCTCTGCGTAATTAACAGGCGAGCTTAGGTACGTTGTGGTTCCCAAAAATACCCCTAAAAGACATGCTTGAACAAAACCAATTCCAGAAGCATGTCTCACACAGCCTACAATCGAGGATTGGGAACTAAGATTGCAAGTTTCCTTGAACACTTTACATACCCCAATGATGTTTTTGTGGCTTAAAGTGGCCCCAACACGATAATGATCAGACGTGAAGTTGAGCCACACCAACGCAATTGCATCATCGTTATTGCTCTTATTGGAACCCAGAAAAGCCGCAATTTTTGTTGTCAAAGAACTCACATTTGATACTTTACTGAGTTTTGTAGTATTTTTGATCTTTAACGACTTCACTCGCTTGTGAGTAACCTTTTTCAACGAATCTGCTATCGGTCCATTTTTCAAAAATTTCTCAACTTCATCATTAACCAATATTTCTGAAATATCAAAATCCCTGATTACCCCAATAAAAGCAGGAAAGTCTTCACCAATCCTGTTCGAGTCAAAAGGAAGCATCGGGATGGGTATCACGCCACAAATAAAACAAGCATATATGGCCACAGCAAAGTCTTCTGATAAAGAATACATCAATATGAGGTACTGTCCTGCCTTAATGTTGGCCTTATCTATCAAATATTGACATACAGCATGGACTTTGTGCTCAAATTTTTTCCAAGTTAAAGGCTTATTCTTTCCGCTCACATCCACATTCTGAAAAGCAATGGCATCCCCGTTTTTAGCAACACGAAGCTTGAGAATATCACATATTGTTTTATAATCTGACAAAGTTGTTCCAGTTTTGTCGTCAACGGTTTTGGCCCGATAGTCAATGGCAGAATACTGATTGGGGAAATTGTTCAACGCCTTATTTCTTAACTCAGAAACGTATGGCGACCAAATACCACCAATAACATCCTCACCATGCGGTATAAGACTGATTGATTTCCTAACAAAAAATTTAACAAAATCTGCTTTCAAGGTGCCTTCCAAAAATTTCTTTTTGCATAGCATATTTGCGATTTCTCTACCGCCGCTTCGCATTATTTTCGGTAAGGTGTCACAATCAACCACCATCACGCAGTACAATCTTAGCGAATGCCTCTTATAGAGGGTATCAAAGCATTTTTGGGCAATCGCATTCAATACCGGTTCGTTGAGCGGAGCTCCACTATTTTGATCAAGGTCTCCAACTTTGGCTTTTGCTCCTCCATTATTCGCATCTGCACCACTCGAATCTTCAAATTGCTTCCGTATCACTTCAGCTTCAACTATAGCAACAGGCAAGTATTCGTTACCAACAAATATATCAAAAATCGTACAGTCGTAAATTTGTTTCACTTCGCTTGCCAAAGTGGCTAGCAAGTGTGAAGAATAGTGGTATCTTGATCCTGAATACTGCCCAAGATCTAGTGTTGTTTTCTTGAACGACGGATGGTCCATCCAGCTAACTCTTTGTCGAATTCTGTCTTCGTACAAGCCCAAAATATATACCTTACCACCATGCGTGAATCCCAAAAGCCCCGTTCTCAAAAAATCCATCTCAAGCAAACCATCTGGTCCACGGCATTTAGCATGAAATATCAGCTTCGATTCTTTTCGCAAGCCGTAAAAACCACCGGAAAGACAGGGGCTATCGATCCAAATTTCGCCCAATTCTCCTTTTTGAACCAATGTTGCCAGTTCAGGGTTTACAACAGCCAATGTCGCATCAGGAAGAGGATATCCAAAGGCATCAACCCTGAGGTAGTTACTACCAATATCATCCGACGTAGATGGGTTAGTTTCCACAATTTTAACCACATTCCTAGTTAAACACTCCTTATCAATAACCACGGATGACAAATCACTTGATTCTTCATCAGATACTGTAACTCCCATTTTGTCCTTGCCTCCAAGCCAATCTCTAAGCGATATCACCATGCCACCGTACTCACTCAAAGTGAGCATAGGGATGATTGCATTCTCTGGATGCTGGCATCCTAATGGCCTAAGGTATCTTTGTGCTAATATCTCCATAAACTCTCCATCTATAGTCAAAGCATTCACTAAGACCCATTTGACAGACGAAAAATCGACTCGTTGAGTTTTAGAGAAATATCTCGTTGCACTAGGCGATTCTTGGTAGTCATAAGTGACTCTTTTTAGTCCGAGGTAATCTGCCAACAACAAAGAAGCACGACATCTTGTTAAAATATTGGCATACAAACCTTGCATTTCCATCACTCTTTGTGGAGCCCAAAACAATACATTCCCGCTGTAAATGGTGAAAATTACCCCTAATATGAGGCCAATGGAGAACCTAATATCCAACGTAGCTAAAACAACCTTTTTGTTTCCTTTATATTCGTGGCTGCTACGGCGAAACGCTCCTCCTGAATTTGGCAAGCTCAGAAGTGCTGCATCTAGACATTGCATTTGATGTGATATGGTCTTGTGACTAAGTGCAATTCCTCGTAGCTCCCCAACTGGAGATCTTGAAAACTCAATATATGCCAAATTCATATTCTGCGCAGAATCACGTTTGTTTTGATGCTTGGAATTCCAAGAAGATAGCTCCGACTTTTTCGCAGAGCCAAAGTCGGTGGTCCTCCATCGTAATAGTTTTGCAGGCCATTGTATTCTCAGATTTTGAGCGTTGAGTCTTTCGAGCTCTTTTGCCACTGTATCAGAATATAAAAGAAGCTTGGACGATGTAAGCGTAAGGATGCTTAGAACTTCACTCAATGATATGTCTTGGTGTATAGGTATAGCGGTAACTCCTGCTAAAAAGCATCCAAATAACGCCGCAACAAACTCAGTAACCTCCCCATCCTTGTACAAAAGAATGACGGTATCACTGTTTTTCATGGATGATTTGTGTTGAATTTCGTAAGCTATTTTCACAGCTTTCAAATATAATTTTTCCCATGTAATTGAATTGACTTCTTTTCCTCTCGAGTCCAACACCACGAAAGCCAAGTCAGATTTGTAGATGCTAGCTCTGTTTTTCAATATATCTAGAATGTTATCTGAAGTTTTGTTGTCTGTAAAAAACGTTGCCGATCTCCTTGGTTTGAGTGGTAGCTCCAACAGATTCGGATCCAAAGGGAAATAATCTTGGTTTTGTCTTTGGTGAAGTCTGTTGACCGACTGCATTATCTCCTCTCTTCGGTTTATGTATGTCCACTGGTCGATTGATTTATTCACCAAAAAGTCCTCATCCAACTTTTGTAACAATATGGCTAAGTCGGGAGGGATATCGGAGGTGCTGCTTGTGATACCACTCGTACCGACGCCGGGAGATAAGCCTGAGGAGTTCAGCATCAAGTGCGGATCTTTTGACGTGAGTGTGCCGAGGTCGGGGTGTAATGCAGCAGTTGATGCAGATCTTTGTCTCTCGTTTGAAGGAATATGAATGGAATCCAAGTTCAGTTGAGTCATAGTTTTACCAATTGTGAAAACTGGTCATAAGCGTTGTATGTTCAGCCACTTTTTCTGTAATTTGTTTGAATCCTTGCAAAAGTGCTTTCAGTCAAATCGTTTATTTTTTGAGTTTTTTATTTTTTTTATTTTTTATTTGATTTTTTATTTTTTTTATTATTTATTTAGCTAAGTATTTCATTTTTCCACGGCATCGCTTCCTGTATTCGGACTTAGTCCAGTATAACAACATACGGCCTAAAGTTGGAAAAAAAATAGGGGAACTATAACTCACCCAAAGTTTCAACTTGCTCCAGAGACCAATATAATAGAACTTTGGTGTAACTACATTATAATTTGCGTATTATGCTACGACTAACAAACCACATGGTGAGGCTGCCAACGGCGATGATATCTTTCAGCAGGCACTTACTAGGCAAAACCCGTCATTTGTTTGTTCCTAGGGCATCTACAACTTCACAGCAAATACCTCAAAGGGAAATAGAAGACAAGATAGAGCATCAAATAGAGTTGAAGAGGTTACTTCAGAGGCAAAAATACAGAAATAATAATGGCAAAAATGTCAGGAAATTGGCAAGAGACGAGTTACGCTCTTTGAGAGAGCTAGCGACGGAAGTTTCATTGAAAGCAAATGATGGACTACATGACGACTCAACATCTGATTCGACGGAGAAAGTGTTTGAGGCTATACACTCACAAAACTTGATATCAAATCCTGAGCTGAAATCTTCAAAGTATGTGTTCCCCTCTGTGATCAATGACAAGCTTGGCCTAGCTTCGACATACTTGATACCCGGAAATGGAGAATTCAAACCTCAATGGGCTCTTATAGTGCAACAATTGGAATTGAGTGGAGGCTTTACAGATCTTGATACGAAAACAGTGCATGCCTTTGTAAAAACAATACCACCTGCAGATTTAAAAAAGCTCGTTCCACAACTAATTCAGATGTGTTCAGATGCAGAAATAGAGATCACCCCTAAAATTGAGCTCCTTTTTTTCAAATCGCTTGCAACTGGAGGTACAGTAACTTCAGCGGAAATCCAATCAATGGAAGCATACTTTGAAAGATTCTTGGAACAAAATGAACAGAAACCCGACTATTATGAAACGATGATTTGTGGGTACATCAAAAATGGCAACATGAAGAAGGTGGAAAAATTGTTGAATACTATGCAGTTAAAGAATGTTGAGATAACGCGTTCTATATTTTCATCAATACTTCAGGGTTATATCTATTATACCCACGACCATGCTAAAGCATGGGAGACATTTAATGCGATGAAGTTCTTGTCCAAGAAAACGCAGCCAAATGAGCGCAACTACACCGACATGGTCTTTTCATTTGTTAAAAGTAACAGATTGGAAGGAGCGTTGGATCTCTATCAAGAGATGTTGGATAATAACATAGCCCTAAACCAGAATGTCTTGGCTTCGTTGGCGAGAGGATGTTGCAAGAGCAAAAGATTTTCGACGAAGTCATGGGATTTTGTTTTCAAAATCTATGATCAAGGTTTGCTGCCAAACTTACAAACCTACGAGAGTATGCTAAACATTTCTGCCTTAGAGGGTAGTGTAGACCTCACAAGGGCACTATTTGCGAAATTGATACAAACCAATTCTGTCACATCGAAAGCAGTTTTATATTTGATGATGTCATATTCGAAGCACGACCATTCGAGTCGCGAAAAAACCAAACGTAGTGCTATTGAATTCAACGAACGAGGTCGGATTTTTAAACAAAACGTGATGCAGGATGTCGATTTTTCAGAAATCCAGGGTGGATTCCCTTTCCTCCCCTTGATTAGCTTGCCTAACAATGATGCAGTCCTTGCTGAAGCGACTGCTATTGTGACATTCATAAAGGACTTCAAACCTTGGCTTTTGACTCCGCAATTGGTCACATCATTTTTGAATACATGCGTTCAATTGGGATCGATGGAAGGGTTTTTAAAGCATTATGAAAACCTCACTTGTCTAGAAGCTACAGCTATCCCTAAATCAGGAGGTGATGGTTTGGAGGTGATTGATAAAGTGGAAACCAACCTTTACAGAATTTCCAGGGATACCCCGATTTACATCACAGCACTAAAGGCAGCTGCAAAATTCAAGAACTACGACTTTGCAATGCAACTTCTTAAAGAACGTGGTTGCTACAGAAAATCAATCGTGTACCAAAGTAAGCCAAAGAAAATTCAGCATGTGGCAGATTTTGAGTTTGCTAGAGCGTTAGTAGAGTGCTTCAAAGATTTAAAGATGTTGAAGGATGCGTTGTCGATCGTGCTTCTGTCAGAAGAAAAATTTCCTTGGAGCTGGAAGGAATTAGGTGGCTTGGTCGGTGCTGCATTGACTATTGAGGATTTGCAAATGGTGGAAACAATCAAGCGAGTGATTAGAAACAATAACAATAGACGCTAAAGCGTAACTTGTAAATAGGAAATAAATGGATCACTCAATTTTTATATATTCAGGGTGCAAATTGGCTGGTTGGTTGCACGAAATTAAAGATAATGCACTGTTTATCCATGTAGCTATCAGCCAATGCTGGTTGTACATGAGAGTCTTTTAACACCTCCACATGTAAATAGAGAGGAGGATCAGAGGCCGAACCAAGTTAATGAGTAGAAAAGTAACTAATAGAGGTCAAAACCTACAGATCATTGATTGATTGATTGATTGATATGAGTGGGAAATACATGAGCTTCGCAAAAAAGCCAAGCGAAATGAATTGACAACCAACCTCTCTCCTAAAATAAAAACCACACCACCTCTCCTAAAATCCAACATTGAAATCCAATCCCTACCGTCTTCAGTCAACTACAAAATCCCATCATTGACTCGGGAAACTAGTTGGCCATCTAGCACCATTGTACAACT
>NW_026261863.1:0-1294 GCF_024628925.1 Lodderomyces margitis
AATTACCAACATTAGAACTATCCCTTTAGACAATATACATATATTTATTTAATAATAATTATAATATGTAGGTTATACTTTGTAAAGGCATTACAAACATTAGAACAATTTATTAAATTATATTAAATATATAATATATTAATATAATAGGTAATATTATAAAAATAATATATATAATTAAATTACGATTAAAAGGACTCGAACCTTTACGGCATAACGCCCAAACATTTTAAGTGTTTTATGTCTACCATTTCATCATAATCGCTTATAAAAATACTCACCTATAAGGTATATATATAAAAAGAATATATATAAATTAATAATTTATGAACCTCATCAGTATACAATAATATAGATAAATAATCATATAACATCTAATACGTGTAAATATAAAATAGTTGTTTCAGCTCCAACATGAGATGTATTAGTGAAATCATAATTATATACTCTTCAAGTACAGATAATTAACATAATAGTTAACATAATCATATGTAATCCATGTAAACCAGTTAATGAATAGAAAGTTGAACCATAAACTCCATCAGTAATAGTAAATCCAGCATATCTATATTCTAAGAATTGGAATACAACAAATAAAGCAATTAATAAAGTACTATATATGAAACCATATAAAGTATTAGCTCTATTACCATTAATTAAAGCATGGTGTGCATATGTAATAGTAACCCCTGAAGCTAATAAAATAATAGTATTTAATAAAGGTAATTCAGCAGGTGAAATAACATCAATACCAACAGGAGGTCAACTCATACCTAAATCCATAGTAGGGTTAACAGCTGAATGTAAATAAGCTCAGAATAAAGAAGCAAAGATTAATATTTCACTAACTACAAATAATAAGAAACCTTGGTTAAGACCACGTTTAACAGCAATAGTATGATCTCCTAAATATGTACTTTCAGCAATAATATCTTTAAATCATAAAGTCATACTATATAATACTGTTATAGTACTTAATATTATATAGAAATTATTTGCCATATATCCGTGTGCATTTAAAGCTATAGATAAAGCTAAATCCATTAAACTAAATGATGTAAATATAGGTCATGGTGATGGACCTACTAAGTGGAAAGGATGTAATTGTAAATATCCTCTAACATTATTTGTCATTTTATTTTTATATATTAATACATTAAGTATATATAAGTAGGAATGATTGGAATTGAACCAATATATTTAACTTAAAAGGATAAAGTCTTGACCTTTAGACGACATTCCCTTTAAAGAATATATTAATATATTTAATTTATAATATTTAAAATTATTAAAT
>NW_026261864.1:0-22706 GCF_024628925.1 Lodderomyces margitis
GAAGTACTTTGGGTTGAGAGAGAAGTTGATTCACTATTTAGCTTTGGTGCAGTTGCCTAAAGCGGAGAAGAAGACGCAATAAAGTATCATTTTATAAAACAGCTTTTTTTG
Organism: Lodderomyces margitis; assembly: GCF_024628925.1. NCBI lineage: Eukaryota > Fungi > Ascomycota > Pichiomycetes > Serinales > Debaryomycetaceae > Lodderomyces > Lodderomyces margitis. Next base: position 112 of record NW_026261864.1, read on the forward strand.
ATGTGTGGCGAAAGTATAGAAGTGTTTTCATAATCTTGAACACTGGGTTCTTTATGAATAACTTGTATAGTCAAATTTGATTTGTAATATTAAGTATTGTATTATGAATAGCTTCCTGTATGAATGTAGTAATCCTAGATGAAGACAGCCTATGTCATTTGGCCAGTTTGTTCCCAGGATCAACAGTAGTTCTCATAAAAATAATAACAAACAAAATTTCACAATTTTAGTTGTCACACTACTACTTTACGCCTCTGCCTTCACTTCAAAGTCAAACTGTATCTAATAATCATCCCTCGCCTAAGATGTCAGCAGGTAGTCAGAAGAAACTAGCCACCAGAAACAAGTCTATATTGTACCAATTTCGATACATTGCAGCAACTATCAATTTACTTGCAATCATTGCAATTTTTTACTTCCGTCGTCCATCAAGATCCATCTTTTATATTTTACTTTCCACACCTAGTTTTGTTCTTCAATATGTATTAGAGTCATCAGGATTACCCAAAATTGGTCCCGATGGGAAAGTGATTACTGCAGGATCTGATATTTTACAAAAGGGTACATTGTTCGAATATTGTTTTGATGTCATTTACTTGACTTGGATTTTAGATGTATTGATGGTTCTCTTCGGAAGTAATAAAGTATGGTGGGGGTATGCTATGATACCGGGATATGCTACTTATAAAATCGCTGGATTTGTCTTGCCTTTCTTTAAGAAATCGGGTGGTGGGGGACAACAAGCAGCAGGTGCAGATGGTGATGCCGGTGCCGCTGCAAAGAAAGACAAGTCTGGGTTAAGTAAACGTCAGCAAAAGTTGCAGGCAAGACAAGAGAAGGGTCCTGGGGTCAGATACAGGTAGAATTGTAATGTAAATATAACAAGTAGTTGATATACAATTTGTATAAGTTAAACAATTTACTTGAACAGAGACACAATCGAAATCGAAATATTTCATGGCAGAAAATTTTTGAAACCAAATTTCAAATCTTTTTCCCATACCGACATACACACACACACACATACGTATATACATACATACATACAAATCACAAGTGCAATGCCGACGACCAAAGATTTAGATGAATTCTTTGAATTGTCCACTGACTTGGTTGCCAATTTCCCATCAACAACACTTTCAATAACTTATTCCAACACCGCCAAAAATTTATCAAACAAGAAATCACCCTCCAAGGTTGATAATGAGGCTTCATCCAGTACAAAACATGCACCATCGACACACACGATAAATATCAAATTATTCGAACCTCATAGTGGTAAATGTTTGAAATACAAAACTACAAAGCAAAAGGAATTCAGTCGTATATTAAACGTATTGGGTCCACAAGGAGTTAACAGTAATGGGTTGGGATTGGCTAGTTTGATGTCGAATACCAAGTATGTGCCGGAGGCTGCAGTTGAAGAAAACAAGACCAATGCTACTGGTGGTGGTGGTGATGATGCTGTTGTAAGTAAGGAGAATACACCTGTTGCTCAAGAGAATACAACAGCCACAGGATCAAAGAAGAAGAATAAGAAAAAGAAAAAGAAGAATTGAGGAGAGAAACTTTTGGGCGATGATATGATGGATAGAATTATTAATTAGCTGGAGGTTAGTGTTTAAATAACAAGATTCGAGTCTATATTAAATCTCGACATGGTTTCTAATTCTGCAAACATGAGCTGCAGGTTTAGGGGCATTTTCTTTGACTCTCATACAACTACGCTTTTATTGTTTGTTTAATATATTAGTATAAAAGCTACAAAATAAACAAAAGGCTATTACAATTACAGCCAAGGCAAAGCTGTGTAAATTAACTGTTGTAAATTTACGAGAGTGCAATTTATCTGCACCCTTGATTAAAAATTAATAGCTAGCCATATCTTTCTTCCACCCTTGTATCCACCACAATCACCCTTATCCTCTATTTGAACAAACTCTTGAATTTGGAAATAAGACTTTCTCGTTTCTTACCACCACTAGTTTGTCTCTCAAGCTGTGGTCTACTATCAAACGATCCAGGGATTCTTGGTGGATAGTTAGACGACTCTGGTGCGTTAGATGTGGTTGATGACGAGCTTGATTCACCAACTGGTGTATGGTTACCTGATGATGCTGGTGCTCTAAGAGTAGATTCTGAAGGATGCGCCAACAAAGTGGGTTTTTCTGGCTTCTTCCCAGCAGTTGCATTTGTGGTTGAAGAGATAGCAGTAGCTGGCGGCTTTGTAGTGGACTTAGTTTCTTGAGGGCCAATTTGACTGCCAATTTGACTGCCAAGTGTTTTACTCTCATGGGTAGTGGTTTCCTCTGCACTGGGTGACCCATTAATATGCTCAAAATCGGAAGAGGTGGGTGGACTTGAAACTGCTGCAAAAGAGGACGAAGATGATGTAGGATCAATTCCAGTACCAGTGTGAGCAGCCAGAGCTTCATTTTTAGCTGATTCAGGTGCCTCATATTCCTTAATATTCTCTTCCTCTTCGTGAAGTGCAAACAGATCTTGGCTAACCTTTGTACCACCACGCTTACCGTCATCGATCACCTTATCCTTGACATTGCTTGATTCTTCTTCTCCGTCAGTTACAGCTAAAACAACAGGATTCTCCACTTGGACAACCTCACTTCCTTCATCATCAAGTTTCAAACTGTCCTTAATTTTAGGATCTTCTTCCTTTTCCTCTTCAACCAAGATTAAATGCTCAGCATTCACAACATTGTTAGCATTTCCATGTTCATCAGTAACAACAGGGTATGAATCAAGGGTTGTCCAATTGCCATCTATGATAAACTTGAATACAATATCTTGTTTCTCAGCAAGTTCAATAGTTTGTTCAAACGGTTCTGTAGTAATTTCTGGAAGACTCTTGGACCAGTTGTCAAAAGTACCAGTGATTTGCACCGTGTTCGCATCAGTCGGTGCTTCTATTGTATACTGATACATCTAGAAATAGGGAAGCACAAAGGGGGGGATTGGAAGTATGGTTGGTTGATTATGTTGTTTTCGTAAGGTGAACAGTTGCTTATGGATGTGGATACTATTACGGTAGTTATTATTTGATGATGGTTAACTACTCCTCTGTAGAATAGTCGTTGAGTAGTACTTTACCTTTGTAAAGAAAAGATAAGTTATAGATCTTTTGGAAATTGTTTTTCGTTTTTGTTTATTTTAGTTTTTAGTTTTTAGTTTTGTTGTTGATATTTAATTCAGTTGTGGCTCTTTTGGATAATACAGAGGGAGAGATGGATAGATAACAAAAAACAATTATTATGTCCCTTCCTTTGTGTTCTTTATGCTTCCTTTTCTAAAATTTGGTTAAGACACCAGTTAGAAATTAGTACACAAGAGAATCAAGTATTAGAATCCTGGGCTGCTTAGAATGTCTCGGTATATGAAATGATTAATCAATCAATTGATTGATTGATTATTATACATTGTAGTACTGTAAAATCACGAAGAAAATAATATTTTGTACCTCCTTTCCAATTGCCCACACAATCCAATTACGAAACCAGAGCTACCCAACATCTATTCCCTTACAATCCAATAAGAGGTCCGACACCTGCAATGAATATGGAAAAGGGCCCATACTCTTTCAGAAGGCCGTTAACAACCTCGACGTGTTTCCAGGTGGTGGGACTGCCTCCATCCCTTTTCTGGATGTTTATTTAAGTTGCACAAAATTAAATCCTCCTTGCTTAATTTGATTTTTTTTTTGTTAATTTTCGGACTTTACTTTCCCATACACACATTACACCACCCATCTTCAATACTCAACAGAAAGAAACATCCGGCAAACGTTTATAATAAATAGTAGCTCTTTGTGGCTTCTATTTATTAGAACAGCGTGGTTCATTTTGGAAACCCGCAAAAACTATCAAGGAGAGATTTCATTCGGAGATACAGAACTTTCATCTGTTCGGACATATACATCCGAGATGAAAACGGCAAATTTGTGTAATATTCGTAAATACACCTAAGATTCTCTTCCCCGCCTTATACAAAGGGTGGGTGGTGCAAAAAGCCACAATAGGACTTTGAGACACTTACAAAGCAATGAAAACTTTTCTTTGGAAGAAACGGCTATTATTACAAATTCTATATTAATACAGCCCCAACATTAAAACCATTTGACCCTGACATAAATTGAACCAATGGCAAGCAATCTATACACCACAAGACAGGCAAATAAGCCACCAAACATAGCACCAATGTTTGCTTCCAAATTGTAGTACAGCAATACATCGTGTCCTGTTTGTAAGCTACATTCACCAGTAGAACCACATGAAAACATTTGGCTCTTGAATCCCAAATTAGCACATATCGACACCGCGTATTTCATGGGACTCAAATAATTCATGGCTTTGAAAAAATTGGGCATATGCAACGACATTGTACCACCCATGAAAACAGCAATAATGATAAGATTCGACAATACGTTGGTAGCAACTTCCATGTGTTTGAAGATACTGTTGAAGAAAATACCAATCGATTCACCACAATTTATCGATACAAAGCCAGTGGCAAACATGGCAAAATACATGGCGGCATTTCGAGGTAACCCACAAACAAACACAATCAATGCCGCGAAAAAGAAGCTTGGTATGATTTCGGTTGGAAATTCATTGAGTAAATAGGATATTCCAAATTCTGATACTCCATAAATGCCATCCTTATACTCCTGGTAAAACAAGTCTCTTTCAAATGGGTATAAACTGATATTGTTGACGAACCCAACAAAATATAGATTCAACACTTCTTGAATCAAACCTAATCTGTTGTTAATACCATCTTGCGTGTTTTTCAATGGTGCAAAAAACAATGTGTGGACAATTGCAAGAAATATTGTCTGCCCAATTCTACTAATGATACTATCCTTTGATCGAAATGATGTCAAAAATTGTCTGTTGGTTACTGTAGCAAATGTATGAATGAATGGTAGTCTTTGGAAATAGAATTGGGACAAATCAATTACTTGACGTTGGTCACTGGCTACAACTTTCTCATTATCATTTTGATGCACCCGATTGCAAGCCCAATTGTTAATCAACATTTCAGTTCTATTATCAACCGCTTGTGGGTCGTCATCCTCAGAATTATGACTAATTAAATCCAAGATGTAATCAGCAATATTCAATTGACTATGATTAGCAAACCCAAGGTTTGCCAAATACTCAACAATTCCATGAGCACTTCCATTATAAATGACATTGCCACCTTTACCCAAAAACAACAAACTGCCAAAACTTAAAAATATTTCTTCACTTGGTTGATGAATGGTCAAAATCACAGTTGTCCCATTTTCTATCGCCAATTCTGATAACAAGTTAAAAATGGCCTTTGCTGTAGACGAGTCTAACCCCGATGTCGGTTCATCTAAAAACAATACTTTAGGTTTCGATAGTAACTGAATTGAAATACTTAATCTCCGCTTTTCTCCACCTGATAAACCTTTGGCATAATCATCGCCAACTAATGTATCAGCGCAGTCAACCAATCCCGTTTGTCTAATCAATTTGTTGACAATCCTTGGAATAGATGAATGTTGGTCCAAAGGTAAACGTAACTTGGCTTGGTAGTATAATGTTTCACGTACAGTCAAATTGGAAATCAAGGAGCTATCATGTTGAGTAACGTATGCTGAAATACAACTCAACTCACTGCGCGAAATATCTTGCACACCATTGACTTTAATATCTCCTGATGGTATAAACGACGCCGACCTGTCCAACCGGTTGGACAAGTAGTTGAGACAAGTACTCTTTCCACTACCAGATGGACCCATGATACAGTTTACCGAATTTGCCTTGAAAACAGCATTAACATTGTTTAATAATGTTTTGGTACCCACCTGTTTGCCCCAGAATTTCTTTTTCTTAATTGACAAATGTATATTGTGTAGCTCGAGATCAATGGGGTAGTTGTCATTAGCAGCGATACATGTTGCGCTTGTTGGATTCGAGTTGAATGCTGGTTCATCTTGTACAATATCATCAGTTACCTCTTCTTTCTTTTCCTTGTCATCATCATTTGTTTCGTCTTCATCTCCAAGTTTATTCGCTTTAGTCTTGGCCATACCCACATCAAGATTCTTTACCTTCAAAGCAACACCTGAAAGAACTATAAATCCAGTGACCCATACAATCAATATACCAATTGGTTCAGCAATCCAGTTTTGAGGATATCCCCAAATTTGTAACTGGACATTACCATGATACTCGGCACAACTATCCGCATCATCATAAGGACAATCTCCAACCCAATCTGTAAACTGATTTGCAGTTAATGCACCAAAACCGTACCAAAAGTATGCCAAGTATTTCACCCACCGCACATAAACCGGCATGGTTTTAGCATTGACAAAATAACCCGAAGCAGAATTCTGAACTTGATAAAGCAAGTTAATATACAAGGTCGACATGGGCATGCTTGAAGATATGGCGTATATCAACAAAGTACTGCTCATACATGCCAATTGCACAAGTAATGTCACAGTAAAGTAAATTCCAAAGTGTGACCCACCTCCTACCCGGAGTCCCCACATAAAGAATGTAATGACTGAAAAAATGATCGTCATGGGCAAGTCTTCCAACAAAAATTTGGCTAATCTTCTTGATATTATAAAAACTGGAATACTCAAAACGTGTTCCTGGTACTCACGGAAAAAGTAAGCACCATCCGTATTCCAGAGTCTTTCAACTTCGATAAACATGGCACAGAATCCCACCACTTCCAAAACAACATATTGCACAGAAACTAAGGACCTAATACCAGCAAGATCATGCTTAGGACGATAAAACATCCATCCGAGCGTTACAGCTAGAAATACAAAGCCAAGGTTTAACACCAAGAGGGTTTGGATATCACGATAAGTAAGTTTGAATGTCCGCTTTGTCAGAACTATAAGCTCTTGCATAAAGGAAATCTGGTCCTGCTTGGGGGTCGCAAACAATTTCAAATTTGCCAAAAACAGAGCTTGATCCTTTTTTGGTGTACTGTTGTATTCGTAATAGTGATCATTCTTCCAAGTTTCCACTAAGTGATTGATTCTTGCGGCTGACCTCAGCTCGTTGTCGATAGTACTTGAATCTTTCACAGACAAGCTCATTACATGGTCACTGATGTGCTGGTTCATCTCCGGTGGATAACCCAATTTCGAAAAATAGCTCATGGCTTCATCCTTTAGGTTTCCAAAGTAAACCAATCGGCCACCTTTTGTCAATAAGCATACCTTGTCAAATAAGTCACAAATCTCTGGCCGAGGCTGGTGGATCGATAAGATAACAGTTATGCCGTATGTATTGGAAGCAAGCTTATGTAGCAATTTCACCAACTTTAATGAGGATGAGGTGTCTAACCCTGTGGTTGGCTCATCAAGAAACAATAGTGAAGGACGGGACAACAACTGAATTGCCAAGCTCACTCTTCTTTGTTCACCACCAGATAATGTTGTTGCATGCAGTGAAAATTCGCAAATCCTGGTGTTTTTCAAATGCCCCAACTCCAACACATCAATAATGTAATCTATCAACTCTTGTTTCTCCTCTTGGCTCACATTTGGTGGTAACCTTAAATCTGCTTGTGTTTGGAAAGTTTCCAAGACAGTTAAACCAGGAAGGAAGAAATCGGTCTGTAGTAGATAAGCGTGCTTAATATACTGGATGCTGTCATTGGTTCTTGTGTATTGAATACTTCCCGAATACTCCAATTTCTTGTTTTTCACATTTGTCCTCTGCGATAGTGTATGCAATAAAGTGGTTTTACCTGCTCCCGAGCCTCCCATCAAGGCAATCAACTCTCCACTATTGACATCGAATGATATGTCATTAAGTATTCTCGATGATTTTCCGTTGAAATTATCCTTTTCATCCACATGATAAGGCTCCTTCTTTTTAACTTCTGACTTTACGGCAACACTCAAATTGCGCACTTTTAAGCCAACCCTTTGGTCCAAAGGGATTTCAAGTACATTTGAATCCTTCATAGTTCAGCTTCCTTTCCTTTTCTTTTCTTTTTGTATTGTTTTGACTCGATGCTATATAGCAGTAAACTTTGACATATGCTTTTGAAAGGGAAGGAATAAGACTGGGATCATAAATGAGCGGGTTGTGGCTCTAAATTTATATTGCTGAAGAAAGTATGGCTTAAATTTTAGTTTTGTCTTGCAGAAATTTTTTTTGGTTTTCAACTTTCGTCTCTGCTTTGTTGAAATATTACTAATATTTTGAAATAAAACTACAATTGCGCAAAAAAAAGCTTTTCGCGCAAAAAATAAAGCCTAATTTGAACAATTATGCACACTCTTTAAATAATGAAAAGGGGTTCAGTAGCGCAGAAAAGTGGATTAATTTCCGAGCAGTCTGAATCAATGGTGAATACAAATTTGCCTACATCACCTAATAGTTACTGTAAGATGTGGATTAGCCCATATCCGTCAATCGGTAAAATAGGTCTAACGTCAGATGCTCTTTTTTATTTTTCTAACGCGTGAGTCTTCCAAAGCGCAACAATTCTCTTCCTGTTTTGAGTAATTGCGTCTTCTTCAATATGCCCAAGAAAAATTTGTATACCAATTCGCATTTGTATACGATCGCTCCTGTTAATGATGCAAAACAGGTGACGAATAGTTTTTGGTCTTAATCACATAATTTCTTGGCAGTGTTTGCTGATGTAGCGTGCTATGTTTTGAGGTATTTGTAGCTCTTCTAGATCCATAGTACAAACATAGCCCACTCGGTGAGGCTCAAATAGTGCCTCTATAATTGTTGAATCAAAGACAACTGACAAAGAAAACATTCTCTGGACCTCGATTCCAGCATGAACAAAAATTAGGGTGTACTTTTATTTTTTAAATTTGTTCTATAAATAAATAAACAATTGTGACTGATAAGCTGTACAAACGAGATACAACATCGTTCCTTCTATTGAGAAAAAGAGGCTTCTCTTAAAGAATCCGCTTTGTCTACAACAATAGACTCAATTCGTTCAAACTAAAATTCTTGGCACAGCTTCATCACAAATAAATTTTCACAGAACGGAAATACGCAAAAGATTGCCTAATAAAGCTCACTTCCACTTGAGCCATGCAAATAAATATAACGCTAGGAAGCGCATTGTGTTTGTGCTCTCAGCTTAATCCTTTTTCAAGGACATTCTAGCCAATTTCAAAACAGCTTCTTCCGAGATTGCACCTCCAATAAACCCAGCAGCATGAACAAAAATACAACCTTCTACACCGGCCTTTTCACTCAACTCTTCATCTCTCAATCCTCTCAAAGGTTCAGGTAATCCCAATCTGAATTCGAATGAACTTGAAGTTACACTCACGGTTGAGACTCTCCATTTACTGCTAGAATCTTTGAACAAGACAAACTTGATAGCACCTTCAGCATTATTCTCCTTTTCAATTGCGTACAAATGTTCTTTCCAGGGACAGAACTGTGACAATACAAGGATTTCGCCACTAGGATCAACCTCAAACCTTTTGTTAAAGGCCTCTTCTACGATAGACTTGGCAGGAAGCCAACCCTTACCATATCCTTCCAACAAATTGACAAACACTTTACCCACCAACTCGCTAGAAACATTGAATTGACGGTCATAATCGGCATCAGTACAGCTTTCATTCCATCTTGGGTTTAATTTCGAGACTATGGACGGCAATGTGATATTCCTGTCATTAAACTTTGGTTCGACATCTTTAGGATAGTTACTAATTCCATTATCATTTGCATCTAAACTTTCGATAAACTCCTTGTAGACTTTGTCGTACAACAATTCCACATTCTTGTCATCGGAAGACAATCCCAAAACTTCGGTGATGATATCTTTACCAAAATGCTTGTAAACTAAACCAGCAGAAGACAACTTGGTTTGATATTTTTCATTAAATGTGGTATCAAATTCACGTTGATGGTGATCAAAGAACTTGGTTCCATCATATTTTCCCCCGACATCAACGACAATATCACTCGATTCCCAATCTTGAGGGTTTCTTGATCTCACGAGTTCAGCATTTTGAAATTGAGGTAAAAGCTTCAACATGTATACAGCCAAAGATTCATCAGCATGGAATGAACCAGAATGAGTACAGATTTTAACCATTTTGTCGACTTTGAGTTTCTTGGACATTAAGGTGGAGTTGTGAACAATCAAATGAGATGAGATTTTTTTCTCTTTTGTTTTTTGTTTCTTACTTCGCGTGCACTTGGCTCAATAGAGGCTTGCCCACATTATATCAAATGAATCTAGTGAACGTCATTGAGTAGCATTTTGAGTGAAGGTGCCTTCAATTAGGAATAAGTTAAAGAGAGAGAACTTTGTTAGAGATTACCGTGTTTTGTCAACTTTGGTTATGTTGTTTAAACTATATGATACACAGACATTCTCTTTATCTCAAGACTATACAATATGGGTGAAAACTTTTATTGCGTCTTCTTCTCTGCTTTAGGCAACTGCACCAAAGCTAAATAGTGAATCAACTTCTCTCTCAACCCAAAGTACTTCTGAGTCAATTGTGCATTGTTCAACCGGTTGACGTATCCGGTCAATGTCTGGTCCAATTGGCTGACGGCAGATTTGGTGAACTGGTTGTTGTCATATCTAAGCTTGTTAAACACAACCACTGTAACCAAGAGGAACACCTTGGTAGCGTACTCGACAATGTTCCGTTTCAAAAGCAACAAAAGTGTGTTAAACAACACGTCAAAGGCTGTGGTCACCGCCAACACAATCTCCACAGTCGACGCAGCGGCTAGTGCAGGTTGGTTGAACTGAGTGGTGAAGTGGTTGATGCGTGCATTGACCCGTTGCTGTGCCGGAATCGAAGGCACGGCGATTGCCAATATGTGGTTTTGGAAATAGGTGAGCGCATGGAAAACGGAAAAAATGATGTAGGAGTACAACACGGTTTGCGCTTGGCTGTTGAGTATATAGCTAGCAATGTAGAATATGACGGCCAAGCTCAAGTACTGGACGTTCTCGTCTCTGACCAACCTGTCTGCGGAGACTTTTGGTGCGTTGTGCTTGAGATACACCTGTTTCAATACAATTAGGTAGGTAACAATGATGGACAACAAAGTGAAGCGGTAGTACTTCAAGGAGGCGGCTTCTCTGAACAAGATAGCAGTAATCGAACTCAAAGCAAAGAACAAGATGGCCAACGCATGGCCCACGTACCAGTAGAATTGTTGTGTCTTGAGAAGCGCTGTCAATTGCTGTGCCGGTGAGTTTGGTTGCACTTTAGCTGTCGACGAAGTGGAAGATGCTGCTGTTTTGGGTGGCATTGGTCTTTGTTATAGGGCTGGGAGCAAGAGTGGATGGAGTGTGGTTGAAAAATAAAGTCGATGATCAAGATGAAATTCGAGATTATTTTCCATTGTGTCTTTTGTTTGCGCACAGGCCACAAGCAAACTTCGTTGCACAAGACACAACTGTGCCGCTTTACACATTACAACTACAAAACAATGTCAAACAAATCATTGATATTAAAAGATTAAAATGTATACGAAATTAGAATCATTCTCCCGAAATGAAATGGAAAGCAAACTGTCATACCTCTGGTGGCTATAACGACCAGAATCTATTCTCCCTCTTCCCCTCGACCATCTCTCTCACCTGATCTAGACATGCTCCTCCTCTTCTTGGTGCACCCCTGCCGGTGCCACTGTCGTGTCGCCAGAGTGTCTGGGAGTGTTGTCGCCCACAGACTTCTCAGCATCGGGTTCTGTGGTTACATTGTTGTTCAAGTGGAAGTGCCAGACCTTGCTGAAGAAATCTTCGTCGATGGTGTTGACGGCAATCCAGGTCAAGATCACCGGGACAAATCCAAAGTTGATGAGGTCCAAAATACCGTAAAACACAGCTTCCGAGTCCGGTTGGATCACATTACCACCCTCTGACAAACCCCAGCACACCGGATACAAGATCCAAACAACAATCTCAAGAATAATAACCAAGTTAGCAACTAAACTCTTGTTGACAGACTGGAAGCTTCTGTGCAAGTCAACGCAAATGAGATAGATGGTGAACAACAAAGCCACTGTAGCAAAAGTAAAGTAACCCCACTTGTAGGTCGACCTGATCAAAGCACCAATCAACAAACCCAAAACAAACACCTCGATTGTCAAGAACCTGGTAAAGATGGCGGAAAACACCTGCAACGCCTTCTTCAAAATATCTTCTCTGTCGTCGGTCAAGCTGGTATGCGTCGTCACGGTGAAGATGACCAACACCAATGGCCAGCTCAAGAACCAGCCAATGAACTTGGTGTAGAAGATTTGGCGTGCAAAAAGTCCTCTATCGGTGGACACATGATGAAATTCGGTGTCGATCCAGGTGTAACCCAAGTTGGAAGCATACGTGTAGTAAGCAAACGCCATAACTGCGTTGGTGAACAAGGGGATTGTCAACAACGATTTCTTGATGCCGCTTTTGCGCACACTAGTCAAGCTGTAGATGAATCCATGGCAAATTGCAAGCAAAGCAAACACCGAAAAGGCTGCCCACAACCAATCACTACCGTGGCTGGTTAAGTTGATGTCTGATTCTGAAGGAGGTGGGTTAATGTCAATGGCACGGTTACGTTTAACCAAATCTGCAAGTTGTGTAAAGCTCATTCTTTTGATGGGATAGTAGTAGCAGTCTCTTCTAATTGTAGTGCGCGTATTTAGTTAATGGTTGCAAATAGTTTACGTTTGGACCAGTCCGAAGTAAAAAATGAGTTTGCAGAAGAAGCAGTGGTACTAAAATATGACATGATATGGCATCTATTTATATTATCGCTGTGCCTATCATAGCAGTCAATTACCAGAAGCAAAGAAACAAATGGAAGGATGATTGTAACCGTCTCCCCTTCAAATGGTTAAAAAAAGTCACAGAAAACTATCAAAATGGATAAAATAGGAGGTACAAAACCAAACATTCAAAGAATTAATTTCTCATGCGTAGAGAATAACCGTCATTTCTATAGCCAATCTGTTGAAAGAATATAAATTAACTTAACATACGCCTACTTGTGCTAAAACTTTTTGGCACCATTTTGCAACAACTCCATATAGGTTGGTAGAGCCAAATATTCCAGTCAAGAAAACCATCCTTCTTCCCTCAATGCTAAATCAAATGGTGATATTGACCTTTTAGCAGTGTCAATGATGTAATTGTTGCAAAATGGTGCCATTTGAGTAGAATCAGACCATAGTTACAAGATTTATCCATTTCAACCGATCAAAACCCAGGCTGCAAACATTGTTGGCACCTACCTGAAGTTTTCCGTGACCAGATGCAAAATGTGCTTACATAATACTCCATAGTTTGAACAATAGAATTCTTTGTTTGTTGCTTTCTTTGCCCAAAGGAGATCATATGTTTTAAACGGCTTTTTATTGTGTTACTACCAGCTCGGAATTACTGGGGTCACTATTGTGTAAAATGACTTGCATAAAAGGAGTGGGGCAAACGGTTGCTCATGTGATTATTAACTTGTGGCAGTTTGTTGCTGTGTAACTACTTTGGCTTTTCTCATATTCATGAAAGGGAAAGCTCGGATGTAATTGCCGCGTAATTATTAAGATTAGACGAGCCGCGAATTCCATGTTAATGACTCAATACCCGGAAGCTAAGTACACCCTCTGTGCTGTACTCGTGGTGCTGTTCTTTAATCGATTGCTCTTACTTGTGATAGCTTAGAGGAATACAGCTGTTCTCAACAATCAATGTTTTGGAAGAAGGGGCACTAATTTAGTGACAGACCAGATAATACACTTACTGAATATCCAGAGTCAATGGGCATCTGATTTAGTAAGTAACAAGCTCCATCTGTAGAGTTTTTGCAATACCTACGGCTAATCCCTTTTGTCAAAGATTAAGTGAATTATATGCACTTTCCTAAACATCTTCAAACACCTATATATGACACCTTTGTTTCAACTCTTTCATGAGCTAATACTCTAGAAAAATCACAGCCAAATTAGTGTCGCAAGTCTTACCCCACTATAGCCACAGGATAACCACTTCTCAACTGATCTATAATCACATCATCTAAATCTCCAGTATTGCCACATATATTACAAACCAATCTCTTTGAAAAATAGTATGGAAGGACAGGTATGAAGAAAAGTGTAACTGTGTTTATCGTACGTACAGCAAAAGCACTTTGGTTGTGGCAACGTCCACAATAACAAGGAATGTTTCCTATATCTGATAATTCATTGTTGAATTCCTGAACTGGATTAAAGTTAGTATGCCATTGAATTGTATATTCTCTGTGGTGTTTTGAAATTGGTATAGGTCCATAGATTCAGGAATAGTGGGCGTACATACATCCTATAAGGAAAAAGCAGAAATCCATATTAACTGCTCAGTTCCTAATTTCAAGTGCTTTGGATCTAATGGCAAATGCACTGCAAATATTGCTCTGCTATTGAACACGTCTTAGGAAACAGTCCTTCTAAGAAAAAGTGAAATTGTTGATAGTAAAGAGTCAATTGACGATAGAGAGATGAGTTTTATGAGTTTTATGGCCCGTTTTCAAATGCATGATTTCATTAGGTGGCCCAATAGTTTTGTACAAACCAAAAAGAAAATATCGGAGTTAAGTTTTAACCCGAAAACCAAGCAAAAAGAAGAAGAGAACAATTGCAAATTCCTACAGCATCAAGATTTTTCAAAATCATTCATCGTTAGACTAAACATAATTATACGAAAAAGATAGTAAAACTCATTAAGAATCAAGAATTGAAACAATACCGTACTAGCAATTTCTCACCTTCTCAAACAGAGTTGGTGTCAACATCATGAACTTTTTCGTCCAATTGAGAACCAGTCTCCTTATGCTCAACACTCAACTTTCTAGCTAACTCTGAATCTGGATCAATAGGAATAGTTGGTCTCCAAGAAGCTGATTTCCAAGCTGGAATATTTTCTTCCCACATTTGTCCAACTTCTTCCAATCTCTTTCCTTTGGTCTCGGGGAATCCGAAAAACACATGAAGACCCATGGCAAGACAAAAGACACCGTAGATGATGTATGTTCTGTAATTGATGTTCTTGAAACCAGATGGTGTGTACATGGCAATAGCAAAATTGAAACACCAATTAGCACAAGTAGATAATGAGTTACCTCTTTGCGATATTCTGTTGTCACCCCAGATTTCTGAACAATAGACCCAGATACCAACACCCCAGGTGGACGCAAACGAGCAAACAAACAAGTAGCAGCATGCAATAGCACCTCTAGCAGCTGGCTTGTTGGTGTCGGGAATTCTGATGGTAACAGACTCGGTTCCTGAATCAGGCCAGGGAACAGCATAATTGCCCAAAATACCAGCAAGACCAAATTGGAAGATCAACATAAAAAGTGCACCAAGCATCAACACGGGCCTTCTTCCAAAGTAGTCGAAACAGATCAATGCCGGAATTGTACAAACAACGTTTAACACGTATTGAATTGATGAAGCAATCAAATTGGTGTTTCCAGTGTATCCAGCCATTTGGAAAATGTAGACAATGTAGTACATCATAACATTCATACCGGTTAATTGTTGCCAAATCTGGGCAAAGATGGCTGTAACTGTTCTTTTAAGAAACTTTTTCTTAAACAAGGTTCCATAACCGACAGTTTTGGCTTCTTGGTCAATCAACAATTGTTCCTTGATTTCAGCAATTTCAATCAAAACTTCAGGATCTTCATGGTTTCCATGGGCTTGAATCTTTGTAACAATTTCTTCAGCCTGTTCCCATTTACCTTGTTTGGCCAACCAACGTGGTGATTCAGGAATAATAAGACATCCAAAGAATAATAGCAAACCAGGAATGATCTGGATTGCCCAGCCTATTCTAAAACTTGCAACACCATTGATCTGACCGGTACCATAGCAGATATAGAACATAATCATGATACCTAAAGTGACGGAAAATTGGAAAAACCCATTAACAGTACCTCTTCTTTTACGGGGCGAAATCTCTGCTCCATAAATAGGAGCAACGGATGAACCAAAGCCAACACCCCAACCAGAGATTATACGACCAATGATTAATTGGGCTCTATTTTGTGATGACGATTGAACAGCAGCACCAATCATCCATAATAATGAACATATGATAAGAGACAATCTTCTTCCAAATGGTTCCGAAACAAATGCCGAAGCAATAGACCCAAAAATGGACCCCAACGCCATAGACGCAGTGATAAAACCTTGAATTGTCGAGCTTGGAGTATTAAAGTAGTGTTTATATGGGTCGCTACCAATGAAGGCTGACATGGATGAAATGTCAAAACCAAACATCAAACCAGCAATAGTGGAGATACTGGCGATGAAGTAGACATTGTATATCTTGGGAAGCTTGTCCAAGTAGTTGGCCAATGTCAAGGCTGGGCCAGAGAACATACGCTCAATTCTCGACGACATGTTTGATAGTAGTAGCTAAGATGTTGCAAAACAATTGAATGAACAGGTGAAACAACAGATGATAATGAGGGGAGAGTAAAATTGAAGAAGTAGCTGATCAAGGGAAATTTGTCCGTCTATTTATATTGCAGAATTTGGGTGAGGGGGGAGGAGAGCTTTTCTTACACGGCGGCAAATCACCATATGTTTGTTACAGTAAAGAAAAACAAGCTTTATTGTTGATACTTGTTTACTAAGAAAGACAATATAAACTTCCGAAATTTAGTAAATAGCTTATTGTATGTTGTATATTGTATGGTATTTTATTATATTGTTTTTCCCCACCACTTGCAAAGATCTAAAAAAGAAGGGATAAACAATACACGCATTGTTCTTATGTAAAACACGATACAAATTGGGACAATATAGCTTTATTGTAGTAAGTTTTGGCTGTAAAAATTAGCATACGGCACAGCTGTATAAGGGGTTAAAAAAGAAATTTCATGCAGGTAAGACGAATGCCTAATTTCTTTGTTTTGCCCAGATATATATTAAACTAAATTTTTAAAAAGAATGACATCCATGTATGAAATGCCGTATTTGAAAAGCAAGAGATTCCACCGCGATAGCAAAGTTTAGACTGAGTTTGCTTATGGTTTATGGCTTCTTTTACACACACACACGTATGACTGAAGGTAGTGTCTACCCTGCATGCTTCGAGGATATAAGGCTGAAATTGCTGCACAAAAAGAAATAAATAAAAGATAACTGCTCCCAGGAACAGCCGAAATAATAATTCGAAGAATATTCTTCTGCCGAGCGAGGGATTGTGTTTTTTCGTAGACAAAGTATGCTGATACACAAGTAACATAATGTGATATGATTATTCCGAATCCAGAAAAAAGTATGTTCTGCATAAAAGTCAGAAACTGAAAATTCTCGATACCAGAATGGACGGGAATAAGCTTAAGGATTATTTGCTCAAAGATAAAGCATTTATCCAAAGAAGCTCTTTTACTTTTGTGGAACTGTGTGGAGAGAGATAGTGGCATTCTGTTTCCCGCCACCATCCTTTGTAAGCTTAAACGGTAAAAATGTTGGGCTTTCATTGCACGCTCTTCAGTCACTTCCTTAATGAAGTTACTTGTACTTACGACATCGGATTTTCTGATTTCTTATGTTCTCACAAAATGTTTCGTTTTCCTTTGAACGGAATGCTTTTATTTTTTATGTTTTTAGTCTTTTCTGGTTTTTTCCTTGGCATAAACTTTTTAGTTTCTCCTTCGTCTCAATTCAAATCTGGAACAATTTTTACCATATGTTAACATCAAACAATGACACAACACAACATAACACAACAATGGATCTACAAGATCCTAAAGAAAACCCCAACCACCACAACCCCAGCAAAATTTAAATACGTCTTTACCAAATGCACTATTTGCAAAATAAGTTGTTTTTTGTTTAGAAAATGGAAAACTGGGGAAAAATTCTTTCATGAAGGTGGAGAAATTTTGGCTTTGTCCTTTTATTATTCTTAGCCACCAGCCGGAACAAATTAGAGACTAATGTTTTGCTTTGTTTGTTTGTTTGTTTGTTAAAGCCCAGGCAAGAAAATGAACTATAGCATAACCTCTTCCAAAAAAAGAGTAAAAAGCCTTATGAAGAGCCAAGATATTCCGCAAATTATTCACTGGTACTTTGCCACTAACCCCTCTCAGCATTTACTATAAGGTGATCTATATGTACTAAGAGCGAACACCCTCTTGTGCTAATTTATACTTCGCTTTGTTATCCCCTCCTCGAATTATTTATAAGTGCCTTCTAAGCTGGAACTCTAATTGTTCCATTTAGTCTGTATTATGCTAAAATGTGGAACATTTGTTGGGGTCTTTGTGTAATAGTTTAGTTTCTTTACCCCAACATTTTTTTATTTTTTTTGTTTTTTTTTCCCGTAAGCAAAAACGCGTGATGCTAATAAAGCAAAAACTAACCAAACCACCAGCAAACTCACGCTACTGTATGACGCGACTGGGGTGCTTTCAATCTCACTGTATTTGGTAATACCTCGTGGTTATTACGTTAAAACGACGCGGCACAAATAGAGGTCACAATCAATTTCTGATTTAAGAAAGTAAAACCATGACAATTCCAGGAAATAGCCAATGTAGTCAAAATGGCATGTTGTAATCCGAAATTGATAAATTAAACTGAATGGAGGTTATCTTCCGCCAATAATAACACCCTCTTTCTTCTTTCTCTTTCCCCACATTCGTATGAACAACTTTTATTATCTAACCCCCCGAACCCCCTTGCTTAAAGCTATTTTGAACTTTGTCCTTGAGAAAAAAAACGTTTGCAATAGCTGTAGTTTGTTTGTTTGTTTTTAGATTTAAATTTAGACACGCACGCGTGTATTACTCCCAAACAAAATGCAACAAATGAAGTAGTTTGTAGAGTCTAAGTGCAACCATGTTGTATTTTTTCCTGCTTTTCAAAGACACAGTCAATCGTATTTCATGCCTTTTTTAATGAATCAAGGATAACAACTACACTGGCCCTTCAACAATACTCTTTAATAAGTGCCTAGCTTGTGTGACAGGTGTATGTTTACAGAATTTTGGTTAATATAGACTTCCCCCTCTTTATTAAAGCTTCCTCTACCTGACCGAGTCTTCTACTAGCAACCCATGTCTTTGATAAGCAAGCTTTGGTATCATTGAAAGTATACCCCTGCCGCATTCTCCTTTCAACTTAAAACTTTCCACTGTGTAAAGCAGAAATCTCCATTGGTTGCCCCGTTCACTGATGATGAAACTTAGAGGGGAGAACACACAATTTTTCCGCTTTGGTTTTGTGTACTTACCTTATAATGGCATTGTGGGGTATGAGAAAGTCCGTGCTGGTCGTACTGTGGTTGCTCAGTATACGCTCCTTCAGCGAAGTTTGTCCTTTACTATTCAATTCATCTTGCCCTCTTGTTAATCTCTCCTGTTCAAAATGGAAAAACAAACATTTTCAGATTTACCACGCTATTTAAACGACAGATATACATCCATCCAAGTTATTCATTCATGCCGATTGAGCTTCTACATTCTCTGATTGAGCTTCTACATTTTCCTTATACTCAAGGCTTACTTTTCCTCCAATTTCTGAATCAGAAGCAATTGGTATTGTTGGTTGCCAAGTTGCTGATCTCCACGCTGGTACTTTCTCAGCCCACATTTGACCAATCTCCTCCAACCTCTTGTTTCTAGTTTCTGGGAAACCAAAGTAAACATGGAGCGACATTGTCACACAAAACACTCCGTAAATGATATAAGTTCTCCAACTAATATTCTTGAACCCTGACGGAGTATACATTCCAATGGCAAAATTGATAATCCAATTGGCTGCAGTAGATAACGAATTGCCTCTCTGTGATATTCTGTTGTCGCCCCAAACTTCAGAACAATAAATCCAAATACCAACACCCCACGTCATGGCATAGGAGCATACAAACAAGTAAGAGCATGCGATGGCTCCTCTTGATGCAGATTTCTGACTATCGGGGATCCTGATATTGACTGTATCATTTCCAGAATCAGCCCACGGTTGAGCGTATGCACCTAAAATACCCGCCAATCCAAATTGGAAAGTAGTCATCAAAATGCCCCCAACTATCAAAACTGGCCGTCTTCCCCATTTATCAAATAATATCAAAGCCGGAATGGAGCAAACCACATTCAACACATACTGAATAGAAGAAGCAATTAAGTTGGCATTTCCAGAATAGCCTGCCATTTCAAAGATATAGACAATGTAGTACATCAACACATTCATGCCTGTCAATTGTTGCCAAATTTGGGAAAACAATGCCGTAAGTGTTCTCAAGTAATACTTCTTGTGAAACAATGTGGAATACCCAACTGACGTTGATGCTTCTTCTTCAATCAACAACTGTTCCTTAATCTCGGCAATTTCAATCAAAACTTCAGGATCTTCTGCGTTGCCCTTTGCTTGGATTTTGGCAACAATAAATTCAGCTTGTCCCCACCGTCCTTGCTTTGCCAACCACCGGGGTGATTCTGGGATAAACAAACAACCGATAGCCAAAATTAACCCAGGAACAATTTGAATGCCCCAAGCGATTCTAAAACTAGCAACACCATTGATTTTACCTAATCCATACGAAATATAAAACATAATCATAATACCAACAGTTAAACTCAACTGGAAAAATCCATTGATGCTACCTCTTCTATCTCTTGGTGATATCTCAGCACCATATATTGGAGCTACTGAGGACCCAAAGCCGACACCCCAACCGGCAATAATCCTACCAATGATCAATTGTGCCCGGTTCTGTGACGATGATTGAATAGCAGCGCCAACGATCCAAAAGAATGCACAAACCAAAAGCGACAATCTCCTTCCAAAAGGCTCTGAAATACATGCAGAAGCAATAGATCCGAAAAATGAACCTAATGCCATTGATGCAGTTATAAAACCCTGGATGGTTGAGCTGGGGTAGTTGAAGAAATGTCTGTAGGGGTCTGTACCAATGAATGCCGAGATTGAAGAAATATCAAAACCAAACATTAACCCAGCCACGGTGGAGATGCTAGCGATGAAATAAACATTGTATATCTTGGGGAACTTATCCAACTTTTGGCTTATTGCCAATGCTGAGTTTGAAAAAGCACGCTCTAATTTTGAGGACATGGTTGCAAAAAATAATAATAAAGTAAGAGAGACTCTTTGAAAATACCACCAGCTCTAAAAGAGTCTTAAGTTGTCTATTTATATTAGATTAATCAGCTGAATTTTAATGTTGATCCTTGAGCGGGGATTCCTTAACTTAATCCAAGCTATAGTACGAGTTTTTTACAATTACTTCTAGTATAGCTTTAAGGGGGCTATTAACTCCGTTAGCCGTGTTTTTGAAGTTAAAAATAGAAACCAGAAACAAGTGGGTCATGTAGGAAACAAGTGGAGAAGAACTTAGTTCAGTTATTGTTGCAGGAATTTTGGTTTAGATATTACGCCTTAATGATAAAAAGAAACGGATTAATTTCAAATAAAACTGTTCGTTGACCAGCCAAAACCTGGGGTTTTATTACTCCCAAGATTTCTTTCATCCAGTACTAAGTCTTTCTTTAATCATACTAGTTTGTTTATATGATTCTCACAAATGCAAATAAAGTTCTAGTTTGATTGATGTTCTACTTAGAATGCTACATAAATACTAATCAAAGGTGTTCCTTCCAATCCCGGTACTCATATGACTCAAAAATATCTATTATACCTAGAAGTGGAGACATTCAAGAACTGAATCTCGATCATGGAGCTGATGTAATGGTTACATCTTTCATGGAACAATAGTTTTTCCATGACACACCACAAAGGCGTCTTTTCTTTTCCTGTACTTTGATTCTTCCGAATGAAACGAAATATAAGCGGGGGAGCTTGTGTCGATTAATCAGCCATAGTTAATCAGACAATAATACGGCGTTTATGCGATCTAAACCCCGAACCATTCATTCCTTTTTTTTTGTTTTCATTGTCCTCCCCAAATTAAGGGAGGGTGTGTGTCTTTTAAATCTAAACATAAGAATAAATATATCCGATTCAAAACGTTTGTCGGAATATTTTTGGAGTCGGGAAATTTCACTTCCTAAATGAGCATTTGAAGCGAAAATGGATGCATTATTTTCTATCCAGGGGCAAAGAGAAAATGTACTCTACTACATCTCCCACTTCTCCGTAAATCTTTTTAATGAGTAATATCTACGACTCGACTAGTGCATAAAGTTAAACAGCATAAACTTCAAAGAAACACTACTATATAAACTGAGTTAAACAAGAATTGAAATCAAACCTTGGAAGCAACAGAGCAAAATTCTATCTTTGCTCTTCATCAGTGTTGGAATCTTCTTCCATCAATTTTTCTTCATTATGTTCAACACTCAACTTTCTAGCCAACTCAACATCGGATACCAATGGAATAGTTGGCTGCCATGAGCCTGATCTCCAAGCTGGAACCTTCTCGGCCCACATTTGTCCAATTTCTTCCAATCTCTTACCTCTAGTTTCTGGGAATCCGAAAAACACATGAACAGCCATGGCAAAGCAAAAGACACCATAGATGATATAAGTTCTCCAGTCGATATTCTTGAATCCGGATGGTGTGTACATGGCAATGGCAAAGTTCAAGATCCAGTTAGCAGC
>NW_026261865.1:0-3787 GCF_024628925.1 Lodderomyces margitis
GCATCCGAACCTCACTATTGTCTTGCATCCGAACCTCACTATTGTCTTGCATCCGAACCTCATCTTGTGTATCGTATGGGTAGAGGGTGAGATTATGTTCTAAATACGAACCTATGCAGGCTTTTACACATTCAGAGGAACGGGGAATTGCCAAGCACCTTTTGAGGATGGCCAGAGTAGGTTACGCTTTCACACAGACCAGGTTAGTTGTGAAGACTAATGTTCTCTTGCAAAACAAAGGGTGGAGAGGACTCAACACGCGTCATTGGCGTCGAGTGGGCAAGATTATTCCTAGTTCTCCGCCCCGACATTCAAAAGCGGAGAGTCAAGGGTATTAGTGATAAAAGAGTTGGCGTTGAAGACCACGACAAGTTGTCTGGTTGGTTCGATAGATTCAAGGCAAAAGTAGACGAGTTAGGCATGGGAAGCGCACGCATATACAACATGGATGAGTCCATGATTAAACTAGGAGTGAAGTCCGACTATTGGGGCTTTGTTACAGCGAATGAACTCCAGGTTCGGGTGGCCAACATAGAGACCATTTTCCTCAATTTTCATAGCTCCCATTCGTGTCAGCCTTGCGATCAAGAATTATTTGCGTGTCTCAAAAATAAATACAGAGAAAAACTTACAAATTTCCTCCAAAACACAGGTTTGAACCTTGTGGCAAGAGCAGAGTTTATTCTCTCCTTCAGATATGTCAGGAATGAGGCCTACACAAGTAGAGTTCTGAAAGGATCCTGGGAGTCGGCAGGTTTAGCCCCGTTCAACCCACTGGTGGTGCTCGACAAGAATGCCTCAGAAATCACCCAAGACCGAATAAAAAACAAAATCAGGATGAGGAACAGCTCAACAGGTATCCAATCTATACCCCTCCCGAAAAAAAAACCTGGATGCGTGGGATATTCTGTCAAAATTTGGTGGTTCAAAAAAAGGGTTTCAATATGTTGTGAGAAAATTGGTTGCTACAATTGTTGATAGGAACAAACAATTGGAAATGAGAACTTAAGACCATGGATTTCCTGTGCAAGAGACTCATAAATGTCTAGGGCACACTCTTATACGCGTTGATGGTGCTTGTTTGCGATCTGAGGACATTACTGACATGAGAGAGGGCTTACAAAGTCTTGTCGTGGGAGGAAGTAACACTATAAGTAGAACATTAGAAGAAGCTGGCCAAAATGCGTCGGAGATGAGCTTGGATAGTTCCAGCGCCCCACGCTTAGAGTCAAATTGATTTTTATAGTATATGTCTTTGTCTAAGTTGTATATTTGCGTGAATTTTGAGCAAAATTACGGTTTCTTTGATTCTTTTTTTTTACGTGCAAAAAAGTCAAAACCTAGCACGAGAACATTATGTAAATTACTTGAAAGGATAAAGACTTGTTCATATTCTTCTTTCCAGTGGTGCCGTTTGGCCTCGGAATATGCGTCGTTTTCTGATTTCATTGGACCGAGATAAACAGGTTTTGTGGTATAATATGACGGTATGATTACCAATGAGGTAAGTTTTGCGCTTGATTCCGCTTGATTCCGCTTGATTCCGTTTGATTGAGCTGCATTGCGCTTGATCCCGTTTGGTTGCGCTGTATTGCGCTTGATTTTCGCTCAGAAAATCTGTCATTGTTTGACATAACAGGTGCCAGGGAGAGAGCAATGTTAGAAATCTGACATAGAAAAAAGATACGACTCACGAATATATACAATTGAGTGGGGGTGATATAAATACAAGTCAAAATCGTGTTGAAAGACAAGTTATTGTGAGAGGTAAAATTATTACAGACTAGAGCTTCTTTGTGGCAACAAAATTGATCTGAAAACAACTTAACAATCATGATCGGATGCAAGACAATTTAAAATCCGCAGTGATTATTTTCATGTTGACACTTTTTTCAGTCGCAGCGGGCTTATTGGTTGCAGATTATGTCGACAAGCCAGCTAACGAGATCGAATTGCAGGCACGTCTTGATGGGGGTGCAGTCGTTGTTGGTGCATGTTGCATAATTGCTGGAGTAGCCTGTATCATTAGAGCATGCAGCCAAGAAGTGTTAAACCACTACAACGTGACAGGGCATGATCTTGAAAACCAAGAAAATAAAGTGTTGATTGTGCAACCTCATGATAAGAATTGGTTAGATTGGTTTAATGTTTATGATGAAGAGAACTATGAAGTGTCAGGTAACGATGAAGAAAAGATAGCAGCATTAGCAAAGATTGCATACAAAGATGCTACCGGCTTAGATTTAGACGGTGTTGAGAATGAACAACTCAATAAAAGAGTAGATCCCTGGTTGCTAGGAGCAGGATGTGCACTTGTGGCAGCAGGTGCATTTATATGTGGACGAGCAATGTGATAATGCGTATTCTACAATCGGGATGAAATTACTTCCACAGTCATGTCTCAAAGCTATGCTACTCAATGTGTCTGATCGACAACTACTTATTCTATTTTACCTATTTTTTTTGTATTTTAAACTAAACAATTATTTTCTTTGATACAGCTGTGCTCATTCTTTGTCGATACTTGAACCATACTGCGTCTTTAGATTCTGTCGTATAGTGAAATAACTTCGCACTAATTGCGAACGCGACCTTGAAGGAGAAATACTCTAACTGTACTTGTAACTGATTCTCTCAATAGTTTCCAAATAGAGGATTTGGTAGTTATTGATTGGGAAACACTAGATGTTGATTTCTTCTCGAGTGTGATCTGAAGCTTTCTTTGTTAATTTTTGACCTCCTTAGAATATACAACCTAGTAGATTAGATACCAAGATAGTTAGTGTCAGAATATTAAGTTATTAATATTGTAATTTGAAGTAAATGTACTTGATTCATAATGAAAATAGAAGCTATAAAAATGAGAGGAAAGGTACCACCTTTATACTTCAAGACTCTGATAAAGTTTAGAACCTGAAACATGTTTTAGTCATGTTTCAGGTTTGGGAATTCGGTTCTAAAACACTTGCGCGTTTGGAATGGTGATTCAGAATCACCATTCCACTTCCTAACATATTGGACCTACTAGCCCTACCCAATGTAACGTTCTGACGGGGCAACTACGCAATAAAACAATAAATAAAAGCCACACTTTATATCTTTCTCAATAACCTGTACTCTATGTAGCCATTCCGGCATACTTGAACAATGGAAAAATACTGCTTCTCCAAGAGATAAACTAAAAATGCCGTGAGTGAAAGTAGGCGCCCTGCTTAAATTGATGGGTTTGACATGGTATGGCTGCAAATATTGATGAAAAGATCATGACTTGTAATAAAAGTGGCAGAATCTGAACAAGTATATAAATTGCAAGCATAATTACCATCCATTTCTAAAATTTCCAAATGGTTTTAACCACTGCAATCTGAATCAAGTTTCCCTCGTATCGACCATGTCCAACAAAGGCACGGACACTCATCAAATTGCCAGTGTCACAAGCCATGCACAATTAGAGGACCATGAGGTTGACATACAAGCAATTACTTCGAATCCTTTATCATTAGGTGAAGTTGGCACAACATTAACAAATGCTCAGAAAGATTTTGTTTTACGCAGGTTGCATTTCGACGCTTTGGAGTCCTTTGATGAATTGCCACCACAGGCCACTTTCATATTCGAGAAAATCAAACAAATGTCCACTGAAAAGACTGTCAGGATTTTGAAGGAGGATGTCAAAGAGCATAATGATGATATGAACATACTTGGAGATGATTTGGAATTATGGAAAAGATAGAAAGCCAAGTTCAAACATGTTTAAAAAATCCAAATCGAGTCCTGCTTTGGATTC
>NW_026261866.1:0-120335 GCF_024628925.1 Lodderomyces margitis
ACATGCTAAAGGTAGAAAATGGTTTGTTGGTGACAAGATCTCTGCTGCTGATATCATGTTGTCTTTCCCGATTCAAAGTGTAATTACATCAGAGAGAGGTGCCACTGTTAAACCAGTGAAGGAAAGTTACCCAGATGTATTCAAATACTTCCAAGATATCACCTCAGAGCCAGCATGGATTAGAGCTGCCGAAAAGGTGAAAGATTACGACCATGTCATCACCAATGGTAAATTGTAACGCAGTTGAACCATTAGCAGATGTCTTGACAAATTGTATAGAGGCTTTATATAGTAGTTATCAAAGGTTTGAAATATTTTATCTCGTATACTTTCTTGATAAGCAACTCTTCTCTTAAGAAAAATATGCACTTAACTCCGGAAGATTTTAGTGTAATATTATATACATACGAAGCAATTTATAAGAAAACAAGGAGGGAAAAAGGATTAGTTAATATAAATAGAGTAGATTCTCCTAAATTGCGTGGGCTGCAGGTCTATCTTCTCTTTCTTATTCTTCTTCTTCGTACATTACATTACATATTAAAGTTCACGTACAATGGCTCAAGAAGACAAAATCACACTTTTCTGGTTACCACATTCCAGAGCCCAAAGAATTGTTTGGTTATTGGAAGAATTGGGATTAGAGTTCAACTTGCACATGGAAGAGCGTGTGCAAGACGTTAGAGCTCCAGAAAGTTTCAAGAAATACCATCCATTGGGTAAGACACCTATACTTCATGTTGAGAAACCAGATGGGACTGTCAAAAAGTTTGCTGAATCAGGTTTCATCACTCAGTACTTGATTGAACATTACGATACCGAAGGTAAGTTCAAACCCGCTACTGAAGACGATAAGGACTTGATTGACTATTTCAACCACTATTCTGAAGGCACCTTCCAACCATTGTTGGTAGGTTTGTTGGTTAATAACGTCGCTGCAAAGTCAGTCTCTTTCCCAATTAGTGCTTTGGTTAAAACCGTAGTAGGTAAGATCAACCTGGGTTACTACGCCCCCGAAGCGGAAAAGAATGTTAAATACTTGAATGACTTTTTAAAGGCGCAACATGCTAAAGGTAGAAAATGGTTTGTTGGTGACAAGATCTCTGCTGCTGATATCATGTTGTCCTTCCCAGTTCAGAAAGTTATTGTTGCAAATGGTAGTGCTACTGTCAAGCCAGTGAAAGAGAGCTACCCTGACATGTACCAATATTTCCAAGATATCACCTCAGAACCAGCATGGATCAGAGCTGCTGAGAAGGTCAAAGGACACGATCATGTCGTCATCAATGGTAAATTGTAAGACAATCAGATCATTAGAGATGACTTTATAGGTTTTACACACACATTCGTTTATCAATAATATTGTCTTTTTGTAAGAAACAACCATATATGTAGAAATTTTGAGCTGGGCCTTTTGCACTCTTTTGGGACGTTTTCTCTTGCGTACATCCGAGGGAAGTTGAGTAAAAACGTTAGTGGCGAGTGTCCAAGAAAATAACAAAAGAAAAATAACAATAATAAATAATATTTGTACAGCAATTTAGCTCCCCCAAGCCCCCCTGAATCTGAAACAGTATAAATAAGCACTGCAATTGCCCCCCTCCCCTGTAATTTACTTTTCTTAGTCCTCATATCAACATAATAAAACACATCATGTCTCAAAAAGATAAAATTACCGTTCACTGGTGTGTATTACATCATTATGACGCCTCCGTCACCTCACCCTACTAACAATTTTTTTTACCCCAGGTTGAATTTCTCCCGTGCCCAGAGAATTCTTTGGTTATTAGATGAATTGAAATTGACCTATGACTTGAAAGTTTATGAAAGAAACAAAGAATATAGAGCCCCCAAAGAATTGGAAGAGGTTCATCCATTGGGTAAGAGTCCAGTCGTTGAAATCACCAAACCTGATGGCGAAGTGATTCAACTTGCAGAATCAGGATGGATCGTCCAATACTTGATTGACAATTACGACACCGAGGCCAAACTCAAACCAGCCAGTGTTCAAGATCAAAACAAAGTCAACTACTTTCTCCACTATGCTGAAGGAACTTTGCAGCCATTGTTGGTTGGTTTATTAGTCAACCAAATGGCTACCAAAGTTCCCCCATTCCCCGCCAATTGGATCGCCGGCGCCGTTGTTAAAGGAATCAATGCTAAATATTACGGCCCCGAGTTGGAAAAGAACTTGAAATACTTGGATGGTATTGCCAAGGCGCAAAATGCGAAAGGAAGCAAGTATTTGGTGGGAGATAAATTATCGGGTGCTGATATCATTTTAAGCTTTCCTATAATTTCCATCTTTACTACCGGCAGAGGTTTGCGTCCAACTGTCGTGGATGAATTTCCCGAGTTACATAAGTACTATCAAAACTTGAGTCAGGAAAAGAACTTGAAGGATGTGAATGAAAAGATTGCAAAGTATGAACGTAGTAGTCCACTTAAGTTGTAATTGGATTTAAGTGTAATGTTTAAATATGTTTAATTTAATGATTGTGATTGCCGATTCTCTCCAAATTGGTACAAAATTTCGAGAAAACTCTTTCTTTAGTAACACAAGCCGAATAATCAACTTTAAACACTACAAAGCGAATGGTAAAGCCAACTCTCTTACAATGCTTTCACACTCACTAAATTACGAGAATGCATAACCGAAAAAGGGACGGCTGACCAAAATAGTTCATGCTTTCAACTTGAACACAATAAATTGTCTAAATGCGGTATAAAAAGAAGTCGGTGAGTTGTCGCCCTAAACTTACACCTGTTTTCCTTTTTGGATAAGCGGTCTACAAGTTGGTCTTGACCCCACTCTCTGTTATTCACTCTTTTTACTGTCGTATATTACTGCACAAATGATAATTTGCTTTACTTTTTTATTGTCTTGGGGTATGTTCCCAATAGGGGAGATAAAAGGGCACAAAACTCTAAAAAAAATTGCTTTTTAGTGGGTGGCTTACTTTCCTAATTGGGTAAAACAGAGAAAAAATAGTTTGTCACAAGATACAAAACTTACCTCATCTGAACATTCTAAATAAGGTATAAGATAAAAAAATCACTCCCGCGATACTATTTGGGGTATACGCATGACCGTATCGAGAAGGTGATAGACCAAAGGTCCAAAAGTTGTATAAATATATATACAGGTATCCACTTCATTTTGTTTTCTTGTTTTTTGTTTTTGTTTTTATCTTTGATTTCAAAACAAACAAGGCTTTAAATACCTAAAACTATGACTATGGCACGTCAACCAGCACACCCAGAAGACAGATTCATCTTACATTGGTACGCAGTTTCTACAGAGCACAAAGGCACGAAATGGGCTTACTAACTTTTTTGACGCTTTTAGGCTTGATGACTCTCGAGCACAAAGGATATTATGGTTATTAGAGATTCTACAATTAGATTACGAGGTCAAGATATACTTACGACACCCAGAAACGTGGCGTGGTCCCGTAGAGCTATTTGATGCCCACCCCACGGGTAAAGCACCCGTGTTGGAGATTATATTTGGTGATGGCAGGCCCAGCATGAAACTTGCCGAAAGTGGATTTATAATGCAATACTTGTTGCGCTTTTACGATCGCAATTATATTTTAAATCCTACTGATCTCAGTGAACAGTTGGAAGTGGATTACTGGTTGCATTTCAGTGAAGGAACCTTGCAACATCTTCAAATGACATTATTAATCAACTCAGTTGCTAAGCACGTGGCGCCATTTGGATTAAAGGGCATGGCCAAGTTAGTGACAAAGGGATTGAACAATGGGTTCTATCTCCATGAATGGAAGTTGAATATGCAGTATTTGGACGACAGGTTGGCCCAGAATGGTACGGGCTTTTTTGTGGGCAATAAATTGACAGCAGCTGATATCATTTTGAGCTTCCCCATATTTGAAAATGTATTTGATAACTTGGATGGCGTTAGAGAAATAACTCATGATAAACGAGATTTAAGAAAAGTGTGGCCAAATTTAGCCAAGTGGAGTCGGATGATTAAGAATATCCCCAGTTATAAGAAAGTGAACCAATTGATGGATGAGGAAGTTGAGGATTTGATTGCCTTGAATCCGAAATTTAATTATGCAAAGGATTAAACTTAGGAGGAGTGCATTTGTCCGATAACGGAGAAGTGCGAGACTGTGTATTGTTGTTTTAGTATACCCTCTGACTTGACTTGTAGCAGTGTTTGTCGTTAATAAAAAAGATGTTCAGGAACTAAATCTATCAGTGAATTGTTTATTGTTTATTGTGATGCCACAGTTTTTTTAAATCCGGTTTGGGGAGAAAGAAAACAGTTAATTTGCGCTATAAACCCGACTTATATAACAGAAACTGCAATTAGTAATCAATTGAATCAGTTCTTGTCGTGAGCCGGTGATTTGCAAGAAGCTTATGTATTGCATGGTCAGTTTTAATAATAGAAAGTGTTCCACAGTTTCAGTGGTTTAGTTATGAGTTTCCTGTATGTTGATAAGGTAATCAATTTGGAAAGTTGCACTACCTTTCTCAAATAATAAATTTTGCATCCACGATTGTATGATTGACAACTGTGGCGCACACACACCTTTTAATATATATATATTGCTTTCATAAATTAGCACTTTGTATTAATAATCAAAGGGAGATAGGGGAGAGAGGGGAGAAACAAAGGGAGTTAACAATAAAAGCACCTGGTGAGACATTCTCTGTATTAGCTTCGAATATAAAAGAATACGTAATTTTCCACTTTGTCCCTCGTCTTAGACAACTAGCTCTATATCACTTCTGCTTTTTACTTTTCACAATATGGCACCAACATCAATTGTTAATAAACCCGAGGAGACTCAAACTCCCTTAAAATCAAAATCAGCTACCACTGCTTCTAGTGCTGCCACCAATGACGAGGACTATAATGAAACTGTTCTCAAGTTAGCCAACTTGAAACCTATTGGATTCGCAAAGGCATCGAAAGATATTATCACTGGAGGAGATAAGGACTGGGTTCATCGTTTACCAAAAACCACTAGAGAAAGATATGAAAAGTATGGCGTTGATCTTTCAGAAGGTTACCCATACATTCCAGAAAGTGACCAAATTCCCAAATTCGTCGATGAAGCATTTGCCATTAGAAGTGAAGATTACCCGTTTATTGAACGTGGAAAAAATGCTGATCCTGAAAAGAAGGCCTTGTTTGGTGCAGCTAAGGATGTTATTCACTTAACTCCATACATTGGAACTGAAATTGTTGGTTTGCAATTGAGTGATTTAACCGACCAACAAAAAGATGAATTGGCATTGTTGATTGCCGAAAGAGTCGTTGTCTTTTTCAAGGATCAAGATTTGTCACCACAAAAGCAATTGGAACTTGGCCACTACTGGGGTCAAGTTGAAGTTCACCCACAAGCCGCAAGAGCTGGTCGTGATCTTAAGGGAGTCACCACCATTTGGCAAGAATACGCTAAAGGTAGATTTGGTATCCCATTGACTTTTAAAAACTCAAAATTGGGTAACTCTCAATGGCATAGTGACTTGGTGCACGAGCACCAAACTGCCGGTATCACTCACTTGCATCTCGATGCCATTCCACCATTTGGCGGTGAAACAATCTGGAGTTCAACTTATGGCGCTTATGATAAGTTATCCCCTGCTTTGAAAGAGTTCTTAGATGGTAAGACTGCTATTTACAAGAGTGCACATGTGTACTTGGACCGCAAGAACCCATTGAGAGGTCCCAAACATGTCGAGAGAGAACACCCCATTGTTAGAACTCATCCTGCAACCGGCTGGAAGTACTTGTTTGTCAATAGGTCAATGACTGATAGAATTGTGGGATTATTGAAGCCTGAATCTGATCTTATCTTGGAATACTTGTTCAAAGTCGTTGAAGAAAATAGAGATATCCAAGTCACCTTCAACTGGCAACAACAATTGCCTGGGTTGAAATCACCGGCTGAAGGAGAACAAACTTACAGAGGTACTTCAGCTCTCTGGGACAATAGAATTTCCAACCACAATGTTATCCATTCGGAAGAGAGTATCAATGGACGTCATGGAACTAGAGTTACTGCTTTGGCTGATACTGGTTATTTTGACCCCGGGTCACAGAGTCAAAGAGAAGCCTTGGGATTGTCCTTGGATTAAATTGAGTATATGTGTAGCGTTTATTTCTAAATATAAAGCTGGATCTTTTAATGCGAGTACTTTGTTGATTATGAGGCACCTCTTTCCATACTGATATTTCGACTCTATAGACCAACTAAGATACATCAATACAAAATGAATGTTGGAATATTGGTTATATATAGAAGATTTAGTTTGATTTTGTACAAACTGAATAGTCGTTTAGAATCAACAACAAAGGTGTAGGTTAATTTCCCCGTTGAAGGGGTTAAATCCGTTCCAGTGTAATACAACAGCGAAGATTACCAAGACTGTCTTTGCACCTTTTGATAAAGTGTTTAAAAATAGAAGTTCAAATCTTTCCAAATCGGGAAGGTTGAACCCACTGATATAAATGCGGATAAATTTTTGTTCTCAGTTTTTCAATACATTTTTTTCCATGACTCGTAGCCATTTGCCTCTAGCGTTGCTGCTAGTGCTGTTGTCAAGACGAGACATCAGGAGATACGCACAAGTTGTATGAATAACCTTACCCACCAACGGCTGCATTTAACTATCTCCTTAACTTCCCTTGGTTCAGCTGCATTGGGCTTGAATGAGACTTTAATAATAGAAGATTACACAAAGTCACACATGCCTACTTCCCCACTGGTCGTGTAAAAGTTATCAAACCAAAAGTCCGCCCACACCGGTTTCTTGTATATAAACTGATAAATCTCACACACCCACAAGATATAAATAATATTTCACCACTTTTCATTTGCATATCATCGCCATTATTTTTTCAAGAGTCAGATACTAGTTGTCTTCAATTAAGTAACAAAGTATACCAAGCAATATGGCACCAGTTGATATTTCTTTCGATTGGCCAAAGAGTATCGAAGACATCCCAGTGGTATTGTTCACCATCTACCACCAAATCAAGCTTTTAATATTGGTTCAATACTTTTCCACTAATGATAGAGTTTGGGGTTGTATTTACTTAACAAGAGACGTGTTTTTCATTCTTTTTGTCTACAATCTCGTGTTGAAAGTCATGCAAGCCGTTTGGAGCTACGGAATCTTCGGAATTGTGAAAAAAGTCTACCGTGTCGTTTTGACTGGTATTTCGCAAAGAGTTATGGAATTACCATTTATCAAGAGCAAAGTTGACAAGGGATTACAAGAAAGCATTGCGCAAATTGAAAAGCTGGTGATTCAAAATGACGACAGTTTGAAGCAATTTTCAGAATTGCCCAACAAAGGGTTATCTAATACAGCGGTTAATGATGAGTTGGTAAAGTTACAAGACTTGAAACATACTGATTGGATTAATGGTAGAGTCAGTGGTGCTGTGTATCATGGTGGAGATGACTTGTTGAAATTGCAGCTGGAAGCGTACCACAAGTATAGCGTGGCTAATCAATTACACCCCGACGTGTTCCCTGGAGTACGTAAAATGGAAGCTGAGGTAGTAGCTATGGTATTGGACATTTTCAATGCTCCCGATGGAGCATGTGGATGCACTACATCAGGTGGAACCGAGTCTTTGTTATTGACTGGATTGGCAGCACGTGAATATGCAAAAAGACACAAGGGTGTAACAGCTCCTGAAGTTATTGCTCCCATTACCGTTCATGCTGGTATTGAAAAGGCCTGTTATTATTTCGGAATGAAGCTTCATAAGGTTGACTTGGATCCAAAAACGTACAAGGTCGATATCGGCAAGGTGAAGCGCTTGATTAATAAGAATACAGTGCTCCTTGTTGGTTCGGCACCTAATTACCCACATGGTATTATTGATGATATCGAAGCATTGTCAAAACTCGCAGTCAAGTATGATATCCCATTGCATGTCGATGCATGTCTTGGTTCATTCATTGTCACATTTTTAGAAGCTTCAAAAGTTCATGGGTCACGCAAGTTGCCTGTATTTGACTTTAGATTACCTGGAGTTACTTCAATTTCATGCGATACTCATAAATACGGTTTTGCTCCCAAAGGCTCGTCTATTATCATGTACAGATCACCCAAAATGCGTGAATGCCAGTACTACATCTCCAGTGATTGGACCGGTGGTATGTATGGGTCTCCTACTTTAGCTGGATCCAGACCTGGTGCATTAATGGTTGGATGCTGGGCTACGTTAGTGCATATCGGTAGAGAAGGATACAGGAAGAACTGTTTTGACATTGTGAGTGCCACCATGAAGCTTAGAGAGGCTATTGAAACCAATCCTGTTTTGTCCAAGTACTTGGAAGTTATTGGAGATCCTTTAGGCTCAGTCATTGCATTCAAAGTGAGGTCAAATCAAGCTAAGAACTTGTCCATTTACGAATTGGGCGATTTATTGGGTAAAAAGGGATGGCATTTTGCCACCTTGCAACATCCAGCTGCTTTACATTTTGCTCTTACAAGGTTGACTGTCCCAGTCATTGATGAATTGATTGGTGACCTTGTGTCGAGCACCGAAAAGGCTGTCGAGTATGTGAAAGAGCATGGCCAGACCACGGGAGACACAGCAGCCATGTACGGTGTTGCTGGGAGTATTCATACTGCTGGGTTGGCTGATAAGTTGATTGCAGCATTTTTAGATTCGATGTATAAAACATAGATAGAGAGAATGACAGAAAAGATGTGTCTATTGAATCTTTTATGTAGCGCGCGCATAACTCTTCCCAATTAGGTAATTTCATTATTACTAACCGCTGTGTATGACTAACTTTTGATAAAAGGTACCAAAAAAAAAAACATAAGAAAAAATACACAACAAAATATGCCTATCAAGTGCAACCACATCTAGAGCGACATTTTCTTAGAAGATAGTAACATACATTCACTTTACAGTGTAATATCACAAACTTTCAGCACATCAATCCAGTACATCATTTGCACCATGCCTACGTGCTCAACCTTTTCCTTTATTTCCAGCAGTTTCAGTTTCATATCATGTACAAGTTGGATATTTGCCCAACTTCCCCAAATTATAACCAACTATAAGCTCAAGTCGGCTGAAGGTATACCTCCGCTGTTTCTTCTACTATGGTTCCTTGGTGATTTCCTCAGCTTCACCAGTTGTTTAATGAATGATGCTGTCTTGAATTTCCAATTGTATTTGAGCATCTTTTTCCTTTGTAATGACGTGACATTGTGTTTCCAGTACTACTACTATAACAGTATCTACCCAACCACAGTACCTTCCATTTATCAGCCGGTAGATCCAGTGGTGAGAGATGAGGTGACAGATAATAAAGATGTGTCGATACACAGTGAGGGTTTAAATATTAAGCACAAACATAGCAGAGAACACCAAGCGCTCAATGATGGAAGCGTATCAAGCAGCTATGATTCCACTGAGGAGTCGAGCTCCATGTTAAGGAACGTTGCGGTAGCTGCAGTCTTGAATAGCGGGAAGGCGAGTGCCTTACAGATAAGCTCAGACACTACCAGCTCAGCAGTTACTTCATGGGGGCTTGTATTAGCTTGGGGGTGTACCTTAGTCTACTGCAGTTCAAGGTGTCCTCAGTTGTACAAAAATTACAAAAGAAAATCCGTTGAAGGAATATCGCCGATGCTCTTCGGATCTGCTTTGTTAGGTAACTTGGCATACACTTTGTCGATACTAACAAGCTGCTCCTTTGTTTTTGGGGATGATAAAGCTGATTTTATATACAAAGAGTTGCCATATATAATAGGAAGCTCGGGGACAATTGTTTTTGATGCCGCTTATTTTTATCAAAAATATTTATACCGTAACAATGGCAGAAACACTTCAACAATGTCATTAGAGCCATGGGAAGAGATAGAGCATAGTGGAAGGGTAGGAATATAGAGTTTGTAGGAGTTTTAGATTTGGTTATTCAGTGTACCTTTTAATAGAAGAACGTCTTTTTTAAAGAGAGAAAAACAGAACAGAAAAAATTTCAACCTGATTCGATCTGACTGCAACAACTTCAACTAAATGCTTCGACTTCAATGGTTGCCCCAATGTATAAGAATTCATAGTAGGGGAAGGATACGAAACTTGAAGCAAGCGAAATTTGTGTCCTACTTTACCACGAGTACATTAAACTTTCATAATGCTACACTTGAGCCTTCAATACCTCCACAAATACTAAAGCCGGTGGGTCGTCCGCTTTCTATTTTGGATATACTGCCTGACGTATCACCAAACCCATTATGTCTGTTGGATGTTGAAAAGCTTCGACATTTGACAAAGAGGGAACTTCGACATCTAAGCTCAATTAGATATAGCTCTATGGAAGAAAAAGCAGATGCGTGTTTCACCGTGTCTCTGGCCATAAAGGATCTCGTCATTTCAAATCCAAAACAAGCTAGTCGGATTTACCACTTGTTGGCAGACGATGAGATGAAGAAGGTTGTTTTCAGAAATGTTATCGAGTCTTTGGCGCATAACGAGATTCCGAAAGTCTACATGCGATTCATTGCCGAGCCCCAATCTCATTACACACGCGCTAGCTTTACGAAAGCGCTTCTATATTTATTAAAATCTGACATTCAAATAGCCGACAAGTCAAATGCTTTGCTTGATTTTTTTGAAGGTGTAGCCGAAACGGAAATGGTCAATTCACTACCCATTTTTATCGATAAGAAAGTCTTTCAAACCATACTCGACATCATTGGAGAAGACAACTATTCAAACCTATATTCATATTTGCTACACTTGAATATCAGACCTAAATCCAAAATTACATTCACTGAATTTCGCGAAAGTCTCTTTACGGTTTCCCCCAGATCAAAGTTTATTGCCAATACCGGGTACATCAATCCAAGGTGGTTTGATTTGAACAAGACAAAGTTTAACCCAATACACACGTCACGAATTATTGAATTTTACTCGTTTGCTGAATTGAAAGCAATTTGTGACAACTACCTGCTTCAGAACGACCCTGCCAGAGCTTCGTTATTCCTAAGTTTTATGGTGTCCAAGCTTGAGCGGGAAGGTAGAAGTGAGCTGGCGAACAGGTCTGAGTCCTATACCAAAGAACGAGTGCAGGTGGTTCTCAATTGTGTACTTAACTTGATCATTAGATTCAAGAGTGTCTCGAGTGCAACTCAAGTTTTGAAGTTTATGAAAGATGAAAATTTCAATGTCGAGCTCGAGAGCCTTTTGATTTTACTAAAGACATTGAGGAAAGCAAAGGAGTATGAGCAATTTATTACCGTCTTGACAGGAATTCAATTGGATACACTCAAAAGAAACAAAAAGAACATAATTGTCGATGAGATATTGTTGTTGATGCGTGACAAATTCAGCTCTTCTCCTAAAGTGATTCTTGGATATGTTAGTGCATTATTTGGAGCACCACAAAGTGAACGATCAGGAATATACATTTTGAACGAGCTTGGTGTACTCAGTTACCCTTATGAATCGACAATTGCTTCAAAAATTACCTCGACAAGGGTTGTACAGGCTGCCAATGTTGACCAAAATTTGAAAAAATCCAAATTAACTAGTAGGGCCTTAGCCTATGTTTATCAAGTGCTATTTAACTCAATGGAAAAGAGCCAAAGGCATGATGCATCCGTCATTAACAAATATTTTCATCTTTACGTCGACTTTATGGCAAATAATTCACTTAGTGAACCCGATGATAAGCCGTTGGGTGTCTTTTTCGATTTCTTGCTTTACGTCAACGAAGACGTTGAACGGAATACAGTTGTACCTCCTGGTAATTACTACCTTGCGAAAGCAATGTTTGATTATTACAAGACACTAGACTTGAAGAGAAATAGAGTATCTTCAACAACATTGCAAAAGCTATCGAGAGTTGCGATAACTAAATATAACGACTTTACATTTGCAACAGAAGTGGTACGATTTGCCAAAGACAAGGGAAAGCTACTCACTTTCCATCAAGTATTCCCATTTATCAAAAAGTATCATGACGAAGGCGATCTGAGAAGATTCAAGTTTTTAATGAAAGAGTTGACTGATATGGGGGTCAAAGTTACATCAAGAGAATTGAGTGACTTTATCAATATCTGTAGAGACCCTGAGCCTGCTAAAGATGCATACAAGTATAAGTGGAGTATGACATTGAATAGAAGAGAAAACAAAAAGGCATTGGATCGATTGAGCGCTAATTTCTTGCCTAACAACGCTGACAATGCTGCTTCGCATCTCTTAGATGAAGATGCTTACTGAGATATGTAGACAAATGTAAACCGAATCTGTAGATGTACAGTTTATATATTTCAGTGTGTTATGATAATGAGTATACAGCTTTGATATAAATCATTCTCAGTTTTTTTTTTATTTCTGTTGATAATGTCTATGTTTACTTTTGTTACCGATTGGGAAATGCGTAAACAATAAAAAAAACGCTTCCCATATCAAAAGTATTAAATCTATAGGAAGAACAAATGATCACCACTGTCGTTTCATTCATCATTAATTCAATAGGCAGGGGTAGACAAGTAACATATATAGCCAGCAGTCCATAATAGAATGAGCTTCTACAACAATTTTAACCACAACCTACTGCCCAACCAAACATCGTACCAACGCAACAATTCATCCCGCGATCACCCAACGATGGCATCGATACAGAGTACGCCAAAATCCCACTCCAATAATAGCCAAGTGACGACTGAGTACTTTCGACTGTGCTCTAGGTCTCCCATTGAAGAAATAGAACGGATGGTTCTGCTGTCAACATTGGCAGCTGATGACCAAAGTCGACTACAGGAGGGCAATGATGATGATGAAGATATGAATTCGCAATTTGACTCCATTGAATTCAAAATTAACAATGCCATACTGGAATTGGAGTCGATATACAAAGTTATCGGCTACTCATCATCGGAAATGAAATTGAAAAAAGCAGAAATATTCACCATTGTTCAGGATACAATCAATAATTTTGCAAACAATCTACAGCGGGAGAAGAATACCATTGAAAACGAATGTGAGTGGTTAAAACAACAGATTCAAGTTATATTATCGATGGTGAACGATTCAAAAGGAGACAAGTCACTATCACTATTACAAAAGGGTCTTGTGTTCAATAATCATCAACAGTATATTGATGGTTACAAAGAGCAGATTTTATCAAAGATGACAAGTTCCGCATTTCAACAATCAAAGCTTGGTGATGAATTGACGTTGGAGCAGCAATACGATTACATGGTTAAAAACATTCCAGAATTGAATCTTTTAGAACTGAGGTCCAGATTGAATGTAATTTTTATTGATGTTTTGAAAATATTTGTCAGATTATACAAGCAATATAATTCCCTAAATATAGAATGTGCAAAACTTGTCGTTACAATTGGAATTTCAGAATTTGATCCTCAAGTGATTAGCACAATGCCGCCCTTGAATGAAGCCGAAATGCATCGTGAAGTGATGGAGGAGTTTGGTAACTTGATTATGACCATCAACACTACTCAAACTCCAGATCAAAATGAAAATGACATATTTGTCCTAGCTAGTCCTGTCAAGTCATCATCACTGCAAGAATCAAACTATACACATGATGGATCCAGCCAGGTCAATATAAAGCGATTAAGAGAGGTTAATTACCAATTGGTTCGAATAATGCGAAGCTTGAAATTCACCAGAATCTCTACAGACTTGATCCAGAGTTTGCAGAGGGAGATTAAGGTAGGACGTGAACTGTTGGATGTTAGGAAAAGCACCATTGTCGAAGTTATTCACAAATGTCTTGATTCTATTGAATTCCTTCAACTTTCAGATGATCACTTGGCTGAACTACAGAAGAATGAAATAGGTGGAAATGAAGGTTTTCTAGACAGGCAGACATTGGGGTTAATACTACGTGATCCTCTAGAGTTTGGCTTACACGATGAAAATATTAATCATCTAATACAGATTCAAAATTTGGTTGATGCCAAAATTACTGAAAAGCGCGACAAATGGAAATCATATTCAGACTCATGTATGCAGTTGTGGAAACGTCTTGGAGAGAGCGACGAGTACATTGATAATTTTATGCTGAGCAATAACAATTTATCAGATCTTTCCCTCCTTAACTTCAAAATGGAATTGAATAGGCTTTATATTAAGAGATCGGAGTATATCGAAAGTTTCATATCTGATACCAGAGTTGAAATTGAAAGTCTTTGGGATAAGATGTTTTACTCGCAAGGAATGCGGTCTGAGTTTCAGTATTTTAACTATGATCCTGATAATGACGACGGGGAAGACAAAGAGACGGTATTAAATATCCATGAAGACGAAGTCAAGAAGTTGAATGAAGAATACAACCAGAAAGCGCCGGTATTGCAGGTATATGACGAATTGCAAGACCTTATCAAGGATCAGAAATTCCTCCAGGAGAGCTCACGCGATTCTTCAAGATTACTAAGCAAGAACTCGTGTAAAATTTTGCTTAATGAAGAGAAAATACGGAAACGAATCAATAAAACTATGCCACGGGTGATTGAATCGTTGAAACTGGAGGTGAAAAAGTATAACAATCGCGTTGTCCAAGAGGGAAAGAGAACCTTAATGATGAACAGCAAGGACTTTTTTGAAGAAGTCTTGCGTCTCGAATCAGAGCTTTTGAATTCGGGAAGTAATAGAGTCAAGCCCAAATCAGCTTCGACATCACCAATCAAGAGACCCAATACTTCGTCGAGAAACTTTTCGCCTGAAAAGAAGCCCAAACTGCGGTTCATGTCGACAAAAATACCTCCTGCTGCGCCAACTGGCACTAGAGCTAAAATAATCAAGTCGCCAACAAATACACGCCAGACAACATCAACAACCACCGCAAGAGCTAACATTCATACAAATTCAACCACCAACAATAGCACTACCCTAAGGTCTTTGCTCAGTTCGCTGTCTAATAGCGCCATAAATTCATCTACCTTAAGTGCAAATAGTCCAATATCTGCAACACGCACTAGTTCATTCACGTCCAAACCTCCAACAACTGAATTGAAACCGCTTACATCACCATTAAAGATGTCAACCACGAATTTGAATACCCAGGGCAACAGTAGAAGCATTAAGCGATTTACAAATAGGCCAAATCAGTATAGTAGTGGAACTTCGGAAGAAAAGGAGAATAATAGTACTGATACTTACAGCAACAACAACAACAACAATATTGGGAAGATAGATGAGATTGCGCCAGGTTTTGTTGGTTGTCTGCGTGAAAGAGTAAGCAGCGTGGGGACGACAAGTATAGGCAACGACACTTCGACGATGATTGGTGATGACTATTTTGCTTGGCGTGATGAAAAAATTAAACAACTAAATGATATATGAATCCACCCTTTGTATATGTATGTATGTATGTAACGATGTAATTTTACCAATAAGTACACACCACTCTGTAGTTATTTTGCAGTTTCCAATTAGCTGAGTGAGATACCACACAAAATTTCTCTGGTCGTAGATCAAACATGTTGTTACAGGGTTAAGAAAATAGCTAGATAGTATATATATGTATACCATATTGAATCAACGTGATTGATCTGACTTGGATCCTAAATCTAGCGATACTGAGACAGGTTGGGAGGAAGTATCGCCATTATTATGATGAGATTGTGGTTTAGGTTTATAGAAATGTTGGTCACCATTTACCCTATGTTCCATCTTGAGTTGACTTCCTGCATCTTCTGCAGTGTCATCATCGTCATCATCGTCATCGTCGTCATCGTCATCGTCATCGTCATCGTCATCGTCATCGTCGTCGTCGTCGTCGTCAACAATAGCCAGACTGCTCTCTTTGTCAGCCAACTGTTCCTTTGACTTTTTCACATCCTTCCCACTTCGCAGAACAGTTTCACTATCCTCCTCGTCCTCCTCATCCTCTTCATCGATAACTTCAGGATACCCACCTAACTTCAACACAATCTTATTAACAACTT
The DNA here is from genome assembly GCF_024628925.1 of Lodderomyces margitis. Lineage (NCBI taxonomy): Eukaryota > Fungi > Ascomycota > Pichiomycetes > Serinales > Debaryomycetaceae > Lodderomyces > Lodderomyces margitis. The sequence goes on from NW_026261866.1 coordinate 15,949, forward strand.
CATTCCAATCCATCATTCCACCCATACCTATATCCCCATAACTACCAAACACCTTCTCCAGCGGCTTCAACACTTCAATCCATGGCATTTCTTCAGCAATCATTCGCAACTGCCTCTTTGTCGTTATAGCATTATAAGAATAACTAACCATTGCTGGTGCCAATAAAATAGGATACGAAGTATTCCAAGCACGTATAACGTTGGTCAATAAATTATCACATATTCCAAGTGAGATTTTCGATAACGTGTTTGCAGTCAAGGGGCAAACAACCAAAATGTCGGCCCATCGACGGAGTTCAATGTGCAAAACTGGATCCAGCCTTGTTTTCCACGTTGTCCATTCGTCTTCATCTCGCCAAATTCGTACTCCCTTGACATTCTCCATTATATTTAGACTCTCCTGCATGAGAAAGTTTTCGCTAGACCGAGTAAGAATAAGTTGAATAGCAATTTTATTTGGAGTGTAAATTTCAAACAACTTGTTAATGATGAGTTTGATTTTGCCGGTAGATAATGCGCCGCACACACCGAGCAAAATGTGGATTTTCCCATCATCTTGCGGTAACCTGGGGTCAATGTTAGCGTTCTGCTCGGAAATCTTGGGTGATTGTTGTCGACTAACTTGAGATGATAACGATGCATTATGCAGATGTGGAGGTTGTCCTTGAGGAGAAGGTGCAGTAAATGAAGCGGCTGACCCAATTGAGACTGCATCTTTGATGCTGTCGTGGCTTTTACCTCCATCGCGCAAAGGGTAGAATGAAGATTGGGGGATCGCATGTGAACCAGCAGAGTTTGAATTTGACCCTGACCCACTTCTCGATCTGTTTCCCAATTTACCTGGCTTTACAGCTTCGTCAACATAGAAATGGGCATGAACAGATGGGGTCTTGTGATGCTGGGCATCAGCTGGTGGGTGCAATAAGTAATCCAAACTGGTGACAGATTCGTTGTTATCACTAAGGACAGTTGGTGACATGTTGTGATCCTTCAAGTTTAACGAATTCAAGGTACTCACCAACGAGTCAGAATGTATCTTGTCTTTTAAATATACACCTCCAGCCATAACAGTTTCCTTCTTCTGTTGGTCACTCTCAGGAGAAGAGGTTGGTAGCAGCTGTTGACCTTTGCTTGGTTGGATGGGAGCTTGTTGAAGTGATGCAGACAGTGCTAATCCAGGACGCAGTTGGGTTTCTGTCTGGCTGCTCGGTACTTGGTGAGTTGTTGGTGGAGACGTCGGATTCCTCGACAATATCGAGGGGGGCATCTCTTGATCATCATTTTTTGCTTGCAACTGCAACTTCTTCTCTTTGGTGGAGGAATTCGATGGCATTAGTGGATGTCAAGTGTGGGAAAAAAAATAAAAAACAAAAACAAAAGGCGTAGATTGTGTGAGATTACCCAGTGACAATTTGCCGACTATAGCTCTAATTAATAGTGGTGTGTCTGGTTGATGAGAAAAAGTGTAATAGTTGTGTTTTATCCCTCTATTATGTGGCTGATTTTTTATTAAGAGATTGAAAATTGAGGAATTTTATATATTTTATGCTTGCTTTTAGAAAGAGAGACAGACAGAGAGACTGGGAAGAAGAAAAACCGAAAAAAAAAATTATTTTTATTTTTATTTTTATTTTCATTATTTTATTTCTATACTGCATATAACCCTAGAAACACTATATAAAAATTTTCTTTTATTTATTTTTTATTAACAAAATGTTTTTGTTTGTAAAGAGGGAGGGCTTTAACATTAGCAAACCATTGACGACAAAGATGTAGTCTTTGATACAGCTACAGGTTAAGACGAAGAATTTCTCAAAAAAAAAGATAAAAATGCAATTACTGTAAACAGTTAATGCACTTGTCTTCCGCTAAAGTAAAGTGTATTCCCATTCCTACATTCTATCTCGAGAGACCTCTATATCTATTTGCACTAATATCTATACTCTATTAACTATCATTAAGTGATAAGTTTCCAAATACTTCCCTTGTAAGCTGCTCTTCTGGGTCACAATCAGTTCCAGTATTTCCACTAGATCGATTTGTGCCTTGCTGCTGTACAGTATTTGGTGGGTCAAAATATTGCGACGACGGAATTGGTGCCGGGACAGGACCCGGAGCTGGAGTCGCACCAAGTGGAACTCCATAAGATTGATATACATTGGATCCCGGTAGAGGAGGAGCTTGGAAGTAGTACGGCATGAAATAGTATCCCGATGTAGGCGCATTCTGGTTTGGACTAGATGATGACATTGGGAAATTCGGTGGCGCTTGAGGTGGCTGCAAAACAGTAGGAGGATTGGCTGCTGAATAACCAGCTTGTGGGTTTTGGGGGTTGCCATAGTAGATCTTTTGTTGGAGCAGATTGCGTTCGAATGCTAAATTACTTAACAATGAAGGGCCAGATGGGGTCGACACAAATTTCTGTTGGGCATTGAAATTTGTTGCTTGTTGTGGTACTAATGGGACTGGCGGCATTTGTGGGTACCCCAGTTGAGGCGGAGCACGATTGTGCATTGGTAATTCAGAATTGCCATACTGTCTCCCAAACGTACCTGGAATTGGTCTCGAGTATAATGGAGTTCGATGAAGTTGTTGTACAGTGTAGTTGTTGAATTGAGGAAATTTGTCAAAACGTATAGTTAAAGCCCGCCCTTCAAACTCAACATCATTCAACAACTCGATAAGCTTTTGTGAAGATGCTCTATCTTTTGTGGTCACAATGGCAAAACCCCTGCTCCTAGATAGAACTTGAGGTTGGTGCATTGTGCCTTGTCCATAGAATAGCCCCTCATTTAGAGTCATTTGCAGAATTGGGATCTCAACTCGGAGTATAGATATTCCATTATCGGGATCAATCTCATTGGCCTTTTCTATAAGGAATTTTCTCAATGACGCCCAATTTGAAGAATAAGGAACATTACCGACAAACAAGCGAGTGGGGCTTACTTTTATCAATTGCTCTGGACTATCTCCTTCTCCTGCTGGAACTTCAATTAAATCTTCATCTGTCGAGGCCTCGACATGATCCTCTTCACCTGCTTGCTCTTTGTCTTGTTCTGAATCATTCATTTCACCCTCTTCTTCTTCAACTGTTGGCTCAGGTAGAGTATTCCCCTGCATCATATTCATAATAAAGGACGGAACCAGATGTTTGGCCGACACCAGGTCGGTTGAAACTGTGGATAAGTTACTCGAGTGTCTGTGACCGTAGTTGGAAAAGATTGAGCTTGCGTGACTACTGGCTCTAGAATCGGCAGTATTCGATCGGCGTGAGTCAAACGACGACATGGAGGAATCTGTCAGCTTCTGAGACCTAAAGGATGAGTTACTTTTCCTCAGTAGTGACGGTTGACGATATTGGGGTGGGATATATGTTCGATTGAACTCTGGCTTTGTTGAGTCGGTGGAGCCTTTATCGGAACCAGGAAGGGCTGAAGTCTTTTCCGTTGCCTCTAAATTAATATAAACAGAAAGTGTAGAGCCCTTCCATTCTACTCCATTCAAGGCTTGTATTATATTATTACAAGCACCTAAGCTTTCAACCCGAACAATTACTTTTGCTGGGTTGGTTGTTAAAAGTTTGACAATTTTAAAGTTTTCATCACTGACTGTCTGCTGTAGTAATTGTTCAATTTCCTGTTGTGATGTACTTTGGCCAATATTGGCTATTTCAACCACGAATGGTTTTGGTTTAACTTCAGAATTTCCTGGCGATAGCGAGCTAGTGTTTCGTTTTATAAAACTGGATGTTAATGGCTTAGCATCGCTCAATGCAATTGCTTCCTCGACGCGGGCCAGTCGAGGTAGATTCGACGGTACTTGTCTCTGTTGCAGTTGCAGTTGCAGTAGCAGTTGCAGGCCTTGAGAAAGACGCTGAGGCTGTTGCAGCAGTTGATTCATTCCTAATTGCGAAGTACGACGTGCATTTGTAAGCAGGGGAGGTCGATTATTGGACCCTGATTCATTCCCTGATCGCTGTAGTGATGAATTTTGCGACAGTGTTGCTGCAAGTTGATTTGCGTGACGGTTAAATGTTCGACTCCTTTGTTTTCTCGGTCTCTCGCTTAAACCTGCATCTTTATGAGGTTCTTGTTTCTTCATACCTTATCTACCCTTAATCAGGAAATGATGATGTTGAAACTAAAATACTACTTTTGATACAAATTATATGAATTGAAAAAGGACTAAATTGTTCGCTTCCTGTGTAATTTTGGTCCCGTTTTTTCTTTCTGTTTAGTTAAGGTAGTGCTTTTTTTATTTGTTTTTTTTTGTTTTTGTTTTGCTAAAATTGCAATAATTTTCAAAATAAAATAAAATATAAACCATAAGGCATTAAGCATAAAATAATATAATGAAGCAGTTATTTCTACTGTGTCCCTGACAGCAATTTAAAAACAAACAAACAATTGTTACAAAAATAGAGTAGATTACATCACACACCAACAAAAGAATATACACACATAGACACACACACACACAGAGATACACAGTGAGGTACACTATTTGATCTCACTCACTCTGCTTCTTTGCAAGGTTGAAAAGCGTGCATACACACCACCAACATACCTTTATGCACCTCTACCCGCTCGTTAACAAAAGTACACAAACGGATGCTTTACAAAAAAACAATAGAAAAATCCATACAATTCCTCTCAATTGCAACAAATTATAGATGACCATTCGCCGATCTCCTTGTATGCGAAATTAAGGTCAACTTTGCGTAAATGAAACTCTTCTCTGCCTATTTTAGATCCTTCGACCTATAAGAACAAGAGTAGCGCTATATTTTTTCGAGCGTCTATTCTGAATTTTTCTAAAATTTGACGAGTAAATCTACAAACTCAACGGAAAATAAATAAATTAATTAATAAAACGTTTAATTTTTTTTGTTTGTTTTCGTGTGTGTGGGAGTGTTTGGGTGTGTGTTGAGGTGATATTGTGAGCCACGGTCATTGCTAAGAAAAGCTGTACTTAATTAACACCGTATTTTTTTTTTTTTGTTAAGAAACTCCTTTTTTGTGTTATATTGGGGCATTATATCATTATTGTTGTTTTCTTTTTGACGAGTAGAAAAGCTATAAATAGCAGCGCAATCTCTGAGAAGTCAAAGATCAGTTGGAATTGGCATAGCACAGTTCTGTTCTCGAAGTTATAGATTGTTTCTTGGGAGTTACTGCTGATCTGTTGCAAATAGTCGGATTCCCATCTGCTTAGCCCGCCGCGTAAAATACCAAAATTCAGAGTGCCAAGTCTAGAAAGCAATACTGAGTTATAAACTATACGAAAACAACCTGAGAAGCTAATTTGTGATTGTGTGTTTTCTGAACGCAACTCAAGGTCTAGCCTAGTGGCCATTTTACTTCTGCTCACAGAAATAGTTGGCTAAAGAAAGCGAAGGATTAAAGTCCTTGTCTTTGGGTTGCAGCAGTGGTCATTTTGTTATCAAGCTAGTATGAAATTACGTTCTAAGTGTTTTTTAAAACACATCCTTGGTATACGTCAGTACTATTTCAGTGACTAGAATAACTTTACGGTAGATTTTCCAGCCTGTAGTAGCTTTTGTGTTATCATTTAATGATTTGGTATCCAACCATACATCTAGCTTACAAAATCGCAATTCAGATTCAAATAAAAGTGGTACGCAAGGCCCTTAAAGTTATAGATCAATATTTGGAAATTAAGGTTTGGCAGGTAATTAAAGTTAGAACTGGACTGGTCATTTTATGATGCTAAGGTTTTCGCCAGGTGCAAATTAAGTTATAAAGGGTTCAACTTTATCGATGATGAGATTTCTTCCGGATTTATTTAAACCTTATTTTGCATCTTGGAGATCCTAAGCACTCATAAATGAAGTGCTAGAAATGTTGCTTTGAACTGCCTTTACGAATTAGACTAGCCACATTTTTTAACACCATCTCTTGCTTAGTAAGTGTCTCAGATAAGAGCTCGCATAGCAGTAAAACAATACAAACTACATCCTCAACATCATCAGCTGATCTCAGTGATAAGCAGCGACATTTCCGTTCGTTTCAAGAAAGGGTTGTGGATGCATGCAATTATAATAATTTATTATTTAACTGCCGGAAATGTATTTTATTTTTTTGGTGGAGCATTTCCGTTCGAAACTGCAAATCATACAACAGAGAAAAAAGTATTCCTGGTATAGCACGATATTGAAATATAACAGACACGACGGGGTTTACAAAACCCTCAAAGTGTAATTTCTGGGAACGTATGTCCTGTAATTTGGAAATTTCTTTTCTCTCTCTTGTTTCTATTTATCAAGAAAATTCTTTTGCCATATGTATTTGCAAAACCTTCTGGGATAAAAAGTACTTACCTCTCGAGCGGATTTAAATTAATATACGACCTGGTGATTACTTCCCTTTTTCCACGTTTGGTTAAGAAAGTTCGTAGAAAAAACAAACGTACAGTGCTTCGGTGGTTCACGTTGTTTTGTATTTTTGTGTATTTTGCACCAAAGTCTCGGATGATTGGTGTCATTATTCAAGATCTTGATACATTTTAAACATGAAACTGAGGATAGATGCTAAAGCCATAGGGAACAAAATTTGTGAATCAAAGAGCAATAATTGACTGGTTTCTAGTCCTATGATTCTAATAATTCAATGCTTCTCCAGCTCAACGCCATAAGCAATTATGAAAGCACATCTGTTGATGCCAAGGTGACCCCATACATCTCGCACTTCCGGTTTAGAACAAACTAAAAGTCCACAAAATCTGTTGACGGTTTACTGGTGGGGTCGCAAAACACGGAATTCAAGATTTTAGTTTGGCGGGGCGTTCATCGCCTCAACCTGCCAAATTAAAGTTCTGTGTAACAAGTTTGAGCTTTTGAACCACAAAATTAAATTTTACACGGAAGACGGCCCACTCCGAACCAATCTCTGGGACGTTTGTTCCAGCTGATCAGTTTAGTTGAGCTAGGGTTACAGTTTATCTATTATTACACCTTAGCTGATTGCGAGCAACGTTGAATGAACCACGAAGGATAAAATTGAATCTGTTCAAACCGATCGACACCTCTCACATGTAGTCCTTCACCACTTCTATTGAAATGTCCGGAGAATAAAGCTTTCAGGAATGTTAGACGTTTCAAAATTTTTAGTTTTTTTTTGATTTCTGACGCGCCTCCACCAATTGAAGGTCTTGTTTTGGTTTTTGAAATGGTTCTTTGTTTCTAGAAATAATATCAGGAAGTTATAGCCGATAAATTGTCTTTTGTGATACGTTGGGGTAGAAATAGAAATATAATATTATCGACAGCAAAAAATAGAAGGTTTGTGAGAGGGGTAAGGGGGATACAATCAATGTATGTTTCTATTTCACACTTAGCGAAGAAAGCTTCTTCTGGAAGAACAGTTTGCCGACCGTTTGAGGAAACTCTATAACTATATTTAGAGTAAAAGCCTCTCTCTCACTTTCTTTCCCAAAAAAGAAAGCAATACCTTTTCAAAACGCGTTTGTGTAATAATAGTATTCGCATTATAACCCCTTCTGCATTTCAAACTATATAACCAATGAGTTTGCTTTTCTGCAGAGAAGCTAACATTAAGAGCTAAATGTGGGTGGGATTTTGCACGGTGGCTATATCCGTCTTAGTAATTTCGCACAATCCAATGTTGTATTCGGACACCAGCTTCCTTGAGATAAAAGACGACCAGGATCCAACCAATGCAAATGTATGAAACAATGGACCGTTTGGGGCTTTTCTATACTGCGCGCCTACTTTCTTTCTAATAGTGCGGTTAATCCGTCTATATAAACTGTGAGGAGCATCAACATCACAAAGCTTTTGTGTTTTTGTTGCGGCCAAGCTTGGCCGGGCCAGAATAGGGAAAAAAATAGTGGTTAACTCATCTTTTACAGGGGGTGGAAGCGAATCTATGTTACATCATCTTGTGCTGCTGTACCCTTTTTTGTTAATGTTTAAAGTTGTTACATTTGAGTATTAGGTAAACTTTTATAAATAAAGTTTTTGTCTTTCAAACCTTATTTTCACAACACATGTTACATTTAAGCTTTAAGCTTTTTACTTTGTTTGCTACAACGCATTTCACAATATGCTTGCTGTTGAGCTTCCGGGTGGTCGATTTGCAATTGTAAGGGGCTCTCAGTAACTTTCAGAGGTCACGACTAGTTAATAGCAATAAGGGAAAAAGAAAGGGTTTGCTTTGGTACTCTCCGTTAAGGTATACAGTAATATATTGATTCATTATTTCAATCATTGCATAAATCGGTGGCTGATATGGCGTTGAGTCCACCGTTTGCATCTTACCATGAGGTAACTTGTATGTTACCTTCAAAGCAGATATACACAGAGTTGCAAATTTAAACGCAGCTTAGAGAGAGTAAAAGGTTTAGTATCTTCCAGTATCACCACTTTTGCCTAAATTTAGCAGAACGAATGATCATATGTTAGTTACAACTTGTCTACGGAGCAGATAGGTTTAAAGTTTTAAAGTTTAGCTCATGAAAAGTTAAAATGAAATGTCTTTCGTAATTTGAATTTTTTTTTTAAAAAAAATCTGTCTATTCCCCCATACCTTCCCTCCACCTCCTGGTGTTACTATTGAATGACTCGAAATAGCACTGAGTGTCTTTCCAGTCCAAACTGACTCATGGAATGCATCTTTTCACATCTAGCATTGGACTACCTTGTTTGGTGCAGAAATGACCTACTTAGTTTGAGTTTTACGTAACTCAGCAATACTGCCATTAGAAATTGTACAAAAGGGCTTTAGATTATACTGTTGAGGATCAAGGATCGAATAAAAAAACAATATAAAGCAAAATATTATAAATTTATGTAGAATAACTAAAAAAATTATGTATGACAAAAAAAAGATAAACGCTACACAAGTCGAGAGCTGGAGAAAGGATGATGGTTAATTTACTAAACTCCTTCTTTCCTCCCAACTGTATTTTGCTCTTTGTTAACCGTAATTAACTTTTTATAATGCACTAAACTTTGTTTCCAATTGACTAAGCTGACATATAAATAAAACCAACTTGGATCAAAAATTTTGGAACTTATTTAAACTTTGGATTCTTACTTCGCGTTTTGAACAAGGCCCTGTTATAATATACGTCTGTTCCACTAACTTAATCCAAAGGGTGCAAAACTTCAGTTCTTTTAAGGAGATTTTTCACAAATTTTAAAAGTTCAAGAAAAAAGTATCCACCCCCTCCGCCCCCAGAAATAGAAAAACTTGGGTGTGTTACTACGAGATTTCAAAAAATTTTCAAATCTATTTTTTGCTTTTATTTTTTTTATATTGTTTTTTGTTTATTCCTTTTCCTTTTTGTTGCAAACTGGATAAAACAAAATATCATCAACAAAATATACAAAAACCGCCATCAGTCGTATTGGGTACACAATTACACACAAATAAACCCAACAGCTTCAATTAACTACTTTTACACATAAACTGCCAAGTTGGCTACAAAAGGAATAGAGCTGAAGGTAAGTTATATACCAAGCACAACAACATTCGCACATACGCCCGGTCTAAGTTTCCCTTGAGAACTTTATTTGTCAGCCAGTGAGGACTTGACCCAACCACTCGCAATAGACAAGGAAAAATCGTGACCTACCACCCCATTGCATAGTGAGTTTTGTTAGTACAACCCTTCACAGATCCAATCATTAATGTTTCTACGTGTCCAGACAAAGAAATGGCCAAAGAGCGACCACAACACTACTCTCTGTCGACATCATCCTCCTTTTCCACGTCCAAGTCTTCGGCAGATTCTACCGATTCAGCGCCGTATAAAAGACGCCGTACGAGATCAGGGTGTGTTACATGCAGAGACAGGCACATCAAATGTGACGAAAATTTACCAGTCTGTTACAATTGCCTACGACTGAAACGAGTTTGTTACAGGGGTTTGAGATTAAACTTTACGCAATATACATTTTACGACCCACAAAAGGATAGCCCTTGCCCAGAGGTGGTCCATGGAATCACTCTATTACCTCACAGGATCTTAGACCAATCAATTACTATAGCAGCATTGTACAATGGATTGGAAAAGTATAAACCATACATGCATTTACATTCATTACAGGATCTAAGAGATTCAGACTTGGAGTATCAAGATGACAATTACTTAGCATCAAATGATCCAATACTTGCAAATAGACCCATTAATTATCCTATAGATCTCTATAGTTCACACAACAAGAAGCCGGAAAGAACTATAGAAAGCAGTTCAAACACATTGTATGAACTGGCATCAAGATACAACCAAGCCACACAACATGCATTACCGGAGTCTTCCTTAAGCTATTTGAATCAAGATGCATTGAACCACTCCAATCTACCCCAATTAGAGACAAACTTACCATCTTTGAGCAACAATTCTCAACAACCACTACATACGCTACAATATACATCAATGCCAGCAATGCAAGTCACATCCACTTTAAATTACACAAATCTTGAAATGACTAATCCGAGTACTGTTCCTTTAAGCTATGATCTCCAACACTACATAAATTTGCTTGTAAAGGAGCAATTTTACTGGTTACTTGATCAATTCAACGATTTTCATATTTGGCAAAATATCATTCCCGTTGTGTGCATGAAGGAAAAGGACAATTTCTTATTTTCATGCCTTATGAATTGTTCTAGAGACTCAACGATTTCAGATGCGATTGATTTAGAGTTTCTCATTGACTTTCAAAATTTCAAGTACAATCAGGTAAAGGATATTGAAATTGTCCAAACAACAAACTTGTCACTTTTTGAAACATTGTTGATTAGTGTTTGTTTGGTTTTGTTGGGCATATACTTGAAGGTTCCCCATGACAATCTCACAACGTTCCACAAGCAAGTTCTTAACAATCAATCAAATTTGTTTGACCAGCTTTTGGCTAAACTTTTTATTTATTTCTTTCATCTGGGAAATACAGAAAGGTCCTTAATCATCTCCTCATGTATTCAATCAATTACAATCTTGAAATTTTTCATGAATAAGTATTATGACTTAGCTTTTTTACATAAACAACCCACCCTGTATATGAATGTGCTTGCTGACGTTGATCTTTCCAGTTTTATCAAATTCAATTCATACGAGATAAACTACCTCAACATTTCGTATCAGAACATTGACATTACATCGTATCCCTCAAATAGAGAGCCAAAAGCACTGCTGCAGAATGTGAATCTCGTGAATCCATCAACTCAAGAGCAAGATGCTAGCCGGTTCCCACAGACTGCATCAGAAACTAAGAAGCTAAAACACTTGTTGTGGTACTTGATCAAGCTTGATTACATCATCAACTTTCCAGCTGAGACTTCACAATTTTCAACCTATAGTAATGCAGATCAAGTACTCGATCCTCATCTACAAGCTGTCAACCCGGAACAACTCTTTACCAGGTCGAGCTCAGCATCTTATGATCCGAGACCAATTGCTCGTTCCATCTTGCAAAATTTTACATTCAAGTTGCTCAATATGAATAACGGAATGATTATTCAACAATCAAACTTGCTGATTCAGCAGCTTTTCGAGATGTCCAGACAGAGAAGCCCAGAAGATGAACTAAACCGGCAGCAGTGGCTGCACTATTTTGGATGGGCTTTAAGATATGTCAACCCTAGTTGAATTGTATAGAATTTGGTTAAATAAAGCGTTTCACTTGTTTACATAGCAAATAGAAATTCGTTTACCTCGAGATGCTCCATAAACTATTGTCAGGAAAGCCTTATTTCTAAACGGATAGGGTAAAACAACATAATATCCCGCTTGTGTTCAAGTAAGAAATTTTAGAGCTGTAAACACCTTCTGCCTACTCGCTAAGCAATTTTTGACACGCTTCTTTTACTCCATTATCCCGATTCTGTTACTGCAAAATGTTAACCCGAGCTTACCACAGAGTTCTCATACCTCAATGCGGTGGTATTATAAATGTTAAATGTGAGGTAGTCAGCACCCTAGGCCTGGTGATACCTTGACCAATAATGGATGAGTCATGTCTTGTAACTATATCAAAAGGAATTACTGTGGTTGAACCTGTGCACGTGATTTCTTCGGAAATATGTAAAATAAAAAACCCTCATTGAAAAATTTTCCTCCCATATAAAGTGCAGGAATTTTCCAACTTTTTCTCATCACATTTCTTCCTCTTGCCAACCTGAACACATCAATTACAAATCATGTCGTTGGGTACTTTATACGCTACTCAGCAAATCAGAAGTCTTCCTGCCAAAGCATTGGCCAAGCATTTCAACTTGGATATCAAAATCAGCGACAAAGATGCTGCATATGAAAAGAATTTCCCATTGAATAAAATCCCAGCCTTTATTGGCCCAAAGGGATTCCAATTGACTGAAGTCATTGCCATTTGTCTTTACTGTATGTATTTCCCATTGATCCATTGCGATAGCCCAAACTATACTTTAAAGTGATGAGAAATCTTTTTCAATTTATTATACAGTTATCCCTGTCTTAATAAACTATGTCGAGAATACCTAATCTGAAGTAATTATAGCTTTGGAGGCTTCATATTGTTGATCAAAAGTGACATGGGTGAGCTTTTACTAACAGAATAATAGTCATTAACTTGGGTGATCCAAAGTCTAAATTGTTGGGTAAGAACGCTGCTGAATATGCCCAAATTTTAAAATGGACCTCGTTGGCTAATACTGAGTTGTTACCAACCGAAGCCAAGGTCTTCAAGCCATTGAATGGTGCTGCTCCATACAACAAGAAACAAGTTGACGAAGGATCTGCTTACTTGGAAAAAGTCAACGGAGTTTTTGAACAAAGATTGGCAAACTACACTTACTTAGTTGGTGAGAGAATCACATTTGCTGATATCTTAGCTGCAACTTTGTACGTAAGAGGTTTTGACTTTTTGTTTGGTGAGCAATGGAGAAAGGAACATCCTGGAATCACCAGATGGTACAAGAGCGTCATCAAGTCTCCAATCTTGGCCGAATTCTTGGGTGATTACAAGTTCATTGAGAAGCCAATTGAATATGTACCACCAAAGAAGGAGAAGAAGGAAAAGGCTGCTTCCGCTGCTACCCCTGCCAAGAAAGAGGCTGCTGCTCCAAAAGCTGCTGCTTCTGCTGCTGCTGACGAACCAGCCCCAGCTGCTCCAAAACCAAAGCACCCATTGGAAGCTTTGGGTAAGCCAAAGGCCCCATTGGACGAGTGGAAGAGATTCTACTCCAACGAGGAAACCAGAGAAACCGCTTTGCCTTGGTTCTGGAAAAACCAATACAACCCAGAAGAATGGTCATTGTGGAAGGTTGACTACAAGTACAACGACGAATTGACATTGACATTCATGTCCAACAACTTGGTTGGAGGATTCTTCAACAGATTGTCAGCATCCACTAAGTACATGTTTGGTTGCATGGTTGTCTACGGTGAAAACAACAACAACGGTATCACTGGTGCTTTCTTGGTTAGAGGACAAGACTACGTTCCTGCATTTGATGTTGCTCCAGATTGGGAATCTTATGAATTCACCAAGTTGGATGCTTCAAAAGAAGAAGACAAAAAGTTTGTTGACAACATGTTTGCCTGGGATGAACCAGTCGTTGTTAACGGTGAAAAGAGAGAAATCTCCGATGGTAAAGTCTTTAAGTAGATCGTTTTTATATATGAATGCCTTTGATAGGTTTTTTACTCTATAGCTTCCAGTTCTAATATTTATGCCCATTTGTTTTATGATTTGATGTGGTTTATGTAGAAAAGCTCAATCTGTTGAAAATAAAAAAAAAGCTTCGAAGAGAAAAAGAAGAAAAAGAAGAAAAAAAATTTAAAGATTTCGTAACGTGTTTGAAATCTGCGATTTATAAACAAGCGAATTAGACCACAGTGTATTTCCCCCTTTGCATCCAAGATAGTCATTTCAGGAGTTAATTATTCACGTTTATAAAAGCAACCGGCTTAACATTTTCTCAAACGTCCCTGCAGCCTAATCTTCTACAACTATGGTACATTATAGAAATCCATACGTGAACTACATACGAAGGAAACCTTTGGCCCTTTTGGCACCAGTTACTGTGCTCCTTTTCATCTACTTTATCTTCTTTGGGTCCTCATCGTCGACACCATCCTCGAAATCCGCCCCAAAGTATAGCTACGACAAGAAATCAAAGTCTTGGTTTACCTCGAACAACAAAGATTCGGTAATGGTGAAGAATTTGCCCAAAAACCATATAGCCCATTATGACTTGAATAAATTATCTTCATCGACCGATGCATTAGCTAAGAAGGAAGAGGTGTTAATCTTAACACCAATGACCAAATTTTTGCCTCAATACTGGGAAAACTTGAACAAGTTGACTTATGATCATTCATTGATCTCGTTGGGTTTTATATTTCCAAGAACAGAGGAAGGCGATGAAGCGTTGAAGGAATTGGAGACAGCATTAAAGAAGAGCAAAGCTGGCAACACTTTAAACTTCAAAAAGGTTACATTATTGAGACAAGATTCAAATTCGTTAGGTAGTCAGTTGGAAAAAGAAAGACACGCTTTCAAAGTTCAGAAGGAAAGGAGATCGATGATGGCATTGGCAAGAAACTCATTGGTGTTTTCTACTATTTCACCTTCTACATCGTGGATTTTATGGTTGGATGCCGATATTGTCGAGACTCCGCCAACTTTGATCCAAGACTTGGTGGCCCATAATAAACCCGTTTTGTCGGCCAATGTATACCAAAGGTACTTTGACGAAGAGAAACAGCAACAATCTATCAGGCCGTACGATTACAATAATTGGGTTGAAAGTGAAGAAGGTTTGAAAATAGCTGCTGGGTTAAGTGACGATGAGATTATTGTTGAGGGATATGCCGAAATGGCCACATATAGAGCATTAATGGCCCATTTCTACGATGCTACTCAAGACGTCAATTCAGAAATGGCATTGGATGGTGTTGGCGGTGGTGCAGTAATGGTCAAAGCTGATGTCCATCGAGATGGAGCTATGTTCCCATCGTTCCCATTTTACCATTTAATTGAGACAGAAGGATTTGCCAAGATGGCAAAAAGATTGGGATATGAAGTAGTGGGTTTGCCCAACTACTTGGTGTATCATCACAATGAATAGAGTAGGTAAGAGTAGAAAAATATAGGAAACCAAAACATTATTGAACTTGTTGCAAGCGTTTTGGAGAGGTGAGCTGAGGTCCCTTTGAAGGGGGCCCTGGCTTTGAATGTCATTGTTTGCACTTTTTATCGAATTTAGAGCTAATGAAATTGTAGTTTAAAAGGTGATAGTTATTATTCCATAAAGCTTGGAAAAGGTTGTATCCAGTGACAGCTTCGATCGCCACAGACCAGTTGAAGGGCATTTTGTATTTCCATTCTCGGACTATCACCGACATCTAGCAAACCTTTAGACCGAGAACATTTTGCTATTTGCGCATAATAACGATTCATTTTTTTGCTCATTTTTTCCTTTTTTTTCTTCAGCAATTAATAAATCTAATTAGTAAGACAAACTTTCACCAAACTTTACCCAAACCTCCTTTCCCCCTTAAGTATGCTTAGACAATTTACCAGATCAGCAGTTGCTCGTCAAAGTGCAAGATTTGCTAGAACTTACTCAACAAGAAGCTCTGCCTCCCAGACTCAATTCAATACAAAATTGGCTGCTGGTGCAATTGTACCAATAGCCATTACCATTGGATACTTGTCATGGTCTAACTCGATCCACAATGAAACAATCTTAGGAGTAGCGGATAAAATTGGAGAAAATTTTGAGGAGACTGCTGCCGCCGCTGAAAAGCATCATGAAAAGTTTAAAATTGAACAACAGCAATTGCAAAAACAAAAAGGCGAGGATGAAGTTGCTGACATTGAAAAATTAAAGACCGATTTGACAAAAAAGACAGGTGCTCTCGACAGTAAAGATGTTTCTGCAGACTCATCAACTGGTAAACAAGCTGCTGAGAAGTTGGACTCAGATATCAGTAGACATGAAGCCAGTGACCCAGAAAAAGTAGAAAAGTCTCAAGAAAACAAGGATGCTCTCGCTGATAAATCGAAAGGGGATGCCTCAGAAAAGAAGGAAAAGGCACAGAAATTGGAAGAAAAGACAAATGACTTGAAGCTGGGTGACAAATCCGACAAGTCTACCGACAAGAACAACGCTTCTGATAGTTCCCAAGAAGACAACCATCAAGGTGCGGCTTATAACCCAGAAACAGGTGAGATCAACTGGGATTGTCCTTGTTTGGGTGGAATGGCACATGGTCCATGCGGAGAAGAATTTAAAGAAGCATTCTCTTGTTTCATTTACTCTGAAACTGAACCAAAAGGCATCGACTGTATCAAGAAGTTTGAAAACATGAGGACTTGCTTCAAGAAGTATCCAGAACATTATAAAGAAGAGTTGTTTGATGATGATGATAAAGAGAATAGCACTGAAGTTGTCGAGCATGAAGTTTTGGAGACTGCTGAACCAGCCGTGAAGGAGATTGAACAAGCAACTGAAGCAAAAGCTTCTAAGTAGATTCCCTCAACTGTGGTTGCTCTCTGCTGACTTGTTTTAAGTAAAAGTAACTGTAATAGATTTTTGTATATATACACATAGTTTGATGTTGGTAAGAACCACAAAGACAAAAATGTAAAAATTCCTTTTTTCCCTTTTCTTTGAAGGTGAAAAAAAAAATTAAAACCTCATCTCATCTAAAAACTCATCTTAGGTTACAAGAGATATTGTCACACCTCCATTCACAACTACTACTAATTACAAGATGCAGTTATCATGGAAGGATATACCGCCAGTGCCAACATCCAACGATATGTTGGATATAATATTGAACCGTACTCAAAGAAAAACTCCCACAGTCATTAGACCAGGATTTAAAATCACTCGTATTCGTGCTTTTTACATGAGAAAGGTCAAATTTACTGGTGAAGGTTTTGTTGAGAAACTTAATGACTTGTTGAGTGGATTCCCTAACATTAATGATGTTCATCCTTTCCATCGTGATTTAATGGACACGTTGTATGAAAAGAATCATTATAAAGTTTCGTTAGCTGCTGTCTCCAAGGCCAAGACTTTAATTGAACAAGTGAGTAGAGATTACGTGCGTCTTTTGAAGTTTGGTCAATCTTTGTACCAGTGCAAACAATTGAAAAGGGCCGCCTTGGGTCGTATGGCTACCATAACTAAAAAGTTGAAGGATCCATTTATCTATTTGGAACAAGTGAGACAACATTTGGGAAGATTGCCTAGTATTGATCCAAACACTCGTACTTTGTTGATTTGTGGGTATCCAAATGTCGGTAAGTCCTCATTTTTGAAATGTATTACCAAGGCTGATGTTGAAGTTCAGCCCTATGCCTTCACTACGAAATCATTGTATGTGGGTCACTTTGATTATAAATATCTCAGATTCCAAGCGATTGACACGCCAGGTATTTTAGACCGTCCAACTGAAGAGATGAACAACATTGAAATGCAGAGTATATATGCTATTGCTCATTTGAGGTCATGTGTGTTGTACTTTATGGATTTGAGTGAACAGTGTGGATTTTCAATTGAAGCTCAGGTTAAATTATTCCATTCTATTAAGCCTTTGTTTGCAAATAAATCGGTGATGGTTGTAATGAACAAGTCAGATATCATTAAAGTTGAAGATTTAGACACTGAAAAGCAAGAAATGTTGGAAACTTTGAAAACAGTTCCTGGAGTTGAGATTATGCACACATCATGCTATGAGGAAGAAAATGTTATGCAAGTGCGTAACCATGCTTGTGAAAAGTTGTTAACTGCTAGAATCGAACAGAAATTGAAGGGAACTGCTAGAGTTAACAACGTCTTGAATAAAATTCACGTTGCCCAACCACAACAAAGAGATGATGTCGAAAGGTTACCTCACATACCAGAAGGAGCTAAAGATGTACTCAAATACGATCCAAATGATCCAAACAGAAGAAAATTGGCTAGAGACTATGAAGCTGAAAATGGTGGAGCCGGTGTCTTCAATATCAATTTGAAAGACAAGTATATATTGGATGACGACGAGTGGAAACAAGATACCATGCCTGAATTATTGGACGGTAAGAATGTTTATGATTATTTAGATCCAGATATTGCAGCCAAGTTGCAAGCATTGGAAGAAGAAGAAGAGAGATTGGAACAAGAAGGATTCTACGATTCAGATGATGAAACTAATGATGCCAATATGGACATGGATGAAGACGAAATACAAGATATCAAAGATAAAGCGCAATGGATTAGAAACAAGCAAAAGACAATGATAATCGAAGGTAGAAATAGAAAGTCGTTGAAGAACAAGGCCGTTATGCCAAGGGACCAAGTTAAGAAATCATTTGGTGATTTGGAAGAGCATATGTACAATATCGGTCATGATACTGATAAATTGCGTGACGCCATTGGTAAAAAGAGAAGGTCCAACGATGGAGGTAAAGCGTCAGGAGTTGACATATTAAGACAAAACCAAGGTATTAAAGCAAGAAAATTGGCCAAGAAGAAACAAGCAGCTTCGCAATCAGATAGATTGAATGATGGTGTAAGTGATGGAGCAATGAGATCACAAGCTGAAAGATTAGCAAAGATACAAAGAAGAGAAAGAAACAGAATGGCAAGACAAGGTGAAGGTGATAGACACTCAACTGCTGCTTTGCCTAAACATTTGTTCAGTGGTAAGAGGGGTATCGGATCAAGTGATCGTCGTTAGACGGATGTGGTTTTATTTTTGTATAGTTTTGATATATTTACGGATGGAATTAAATTATAAAAGATTTAGTCGATTTGAATGCTATCTCCGAAAGTTTTTTTTGTGTTCGTCCGAAGCGCAGTTTCTGCAAAATAGCCCCTGACTAGGTTGTCAAGACAACGGGAAACGAGAACACATCAATCCACAGCCATATGTGGAGTGCATTGCCATACTTTGCTGCGCCCTTTCCTCGTTTATCTGTTTTGTTTTTCCTTCTTTCCAAGCGTTGGAGCCACAGTCGAAGCGATAACTAAAGTTCAAGAAAAATAGAAGCAAGTTACTACAAGGTGTGTCTAGCATTAACCTATCCTGCTCTGATCGGGCTAGAAAAACACGGTGGCCGTATTACGCATTTGTTGTGGTTTTGAGCCACAATAAAGGATTTAGACGAGGATGACTTGGTCCTTCCAAGCATAGCCTGTAACCACAGGGTGAAACTTAGTTTCTCAAAGGATCTTTGAAGTTCGGTATTGATGACACTGATAAATCCTTGTATAGCGTGCTTCGTGTGAGAGGTGCTTCTAGACTTTTAGAAAGAAAATATATTTAGACTTATTTGAAAGGGGAATTCTGCAAATAAATCAACGCTCAGTTTACGAAAGCAATAGGCGAATTTCCGCAATCGAATAGTATGACAAGCGATACCAACAGGGTAATTAGTCAGATTTTTTCTCTAAGGAAGTCAACGATAAGGATACAAAGCACTTCTTTTAAACAGAGGATGTGTTCTATTACCTCTATTCTTCTCAGGCTGTACATGTATTTGGTTTGTGTAATATCAGGTCAAATGTAAGATAAGGTGAAAAAAGGGATTTTACTACATAAGCATATCTTATGGGATTACGTAATGATAGTGCTAATCAAAAACTTTACTTTTGTGTAATTTGTTTCGGGCGTCTAATCAACGGTTCAAATCAACAACTGCCATTTTATTTGTTCCTTTTATGTATTTGCGTCTTCTCTTGCGGATCTTTCCACCTCTTTATTTCCATTTCTAAAGACTGCTATAAGTATCAAAGTCTCTGCAATACCGCTCATTGATATGCCACGAGCGCACACCTCCTGTAGGTGATATTTTTAACAATAACATTGTACAATTTTTGATAACAAGTATATGCGTTTAAAAATAATATACCACTTGCTGTTGCTTTATTGTTTTTCCATGTGAGGAATTTCTGGAATAAATTAAGCCACTGCAATTTTTCAATTTTTATTGTTTGCTAAATCTAACAATGTCGATATATATTGACTCATACATTTGTACAGTGTGTACCTCTCCTATTGTATTTTATCCTATCACAATTTTTCCAAGGATCCACCACAGAGAGAGAAGGCAATAAGAGCCATACACACGCACGCACACACACACACTCTCTCTCTCTCTCTCTCTCTATCTCTTTCTGTTTCTGTTTCTGTTTCTTTATTGTTCTCTTCCAGTTCACATTTTTTATTGTGTAACAAGGGATCCACAGTTCAAGTTTGTTTCTTTTTTCTATTTCTTTTTCCCCCTTCTCCCTCTTCCTCTCTCTACATTTGAACATATAGATAAGAGAAATTTCTTAAAAAGATACAAAATTTCTCAATTATCAAAAGATTATTATAATTACTTGACAAACAACGGTTTTTTTTCGGCAGTTTCTAACAGCAGACCTTTTTTAACTTCAAGAGAACAGAATCACAAGTCGTATTACCCCAAGTCATGCCTCAAGCGAAGGCTAGCCTGTTCCTGCAGGATAATCACAATCTGAAATTCCAGACTCATCACAGCGCCACATCTAATAATAATGACAAGCGTCCACGTCAACCGCTCGGTGAAGCATTTGATCTCAGCTCACTAAGTGCTGACTTACCCCCAAACACAGGTCCACCAGGCACAGTTTCAGTCACTAATGGACCATCTTCAAATGCAAGTAAAAATTTGAGTCATGTACCCTGCAAGTTTTTCAAACAAGGAAACTGCCAAGCTGGTGATTCATGTCCCTTTTCTCATAACGTTGAAGGGGCGTTGGCTGCTGATAAATTGCCTTGCAAGTACTTTTTGCGAGGAAATTGCAAATTTGGTTTAAAATGTGCCTTGGCTCATTACTTACCTGATGGAACAAGAGTTAATGCAAAAAACATCTTGGCCAGTAATGGAAATAACAACGGTGCTGCCTATTCTAACCACAGCTACGGATTAAAACACCAAAAGTATGGCAACAGCGAAGCTACAAGCTATAGTGGCCATGTCAATCAAAGAAAAAACTCACCTGAATATGAGTATGGTAGAATTACAAGACCAATTGAGGATCTTACTCCTAGATCGCGCTACACCAGTGTATCACCACCTGACTCGCATTCAGCAGGCATTGCCTCTCTTCTGAATGCTGGATATTACAATAGTTACCAGGTAAAGCAACAGCCACAACCGTCGCAACCGCCACAACAGCAGAACCAGTACCAACAGCCAGTATTTCAACAATTTGGGCAACAACAACAACAACAACAGCAACCACAGCAACCACAGCAACAGTTATACCCATTTCAACAACAACAGCAACAACACTATCCTCAACAACAAGCACAACCACGCAATATTTCCCACCAAGAGGCTCCAATTTCCTTCAATACTCTTACTGACGACAGTCTCGCCAGATTTACCAAACAACCACAACACGAACATCCCACACCGCCCAGGCAAGAACCACTTAGTTGGTCCCCAGTTGCGCATTACGCAAAACCAGCTGACTATCTGTATACACAATGGGGATCTCAACAAAAGAGAACTGACTCGCATCACCAACCACATAGTTTGGGATCAAACTCTTTCTCAAATACGTTTACTGACGGCCCCGTTTTCAACACGCCAACGACTAAGCCACAAAATAACATTCGTCGTTCTTATTCCACAGGTGGACAATATCCAACTATAAGAACAGCACATTCGCCACCACAACTGTCAACGGTATCGGGAATAAACATCCAGTCTTCAACCCCATCTGCCACCACGCCATCATCACGATTCTCATTCAGCTCTGGAGCCTCAACTGCACTTTCGCAAGTTAACGATTACAGCCTACCAGTTAAAGCAAATATCTCGCTGTATCTGTACCAGAATATCTCATTAGCCTCACCAGTGTTCGACGATGAGGAGGGGGTGGAAGTGGAAGATAAATTTGTTGCAAAGCGTAACGAGGATTTCGATTACTCCCTTCCAATGCATCAAAGTAATGCCAACGGTGTGTTTGAAGAAGATTTTTTACCTAGCTCATTAGCTGATGTGGTTTTATCACCCCAGGAGTTGAAAAGACGTGATTCGAGATCCCAAAGTGGCACATTGAACAATAGGCCAAGTTTGCGTGCGTTGCTTGAAGAAACTGGGTATACGGGAGCTAATGAACCGGAAAATGTTTTTCTTATGGAGTGAAGACGATGACGAGTGTGATTGGAGATTTGATATCCCATATGTGGGTGCAGACGAGGAAAACGTTGATAAATGTTACGAGATGTTAAAAAAACTAGACAATGATAGTTTATTTGTTATACCAATCGGGAACGGTTACCAAAATCTGTTTGCTTTCTTTTCGGTTTCATTTTTTTTAATTAGTTAGATATTTTGGCTGTATAGGATTTAATTCAAAAGGTGTTTACTTTCTTCAAACTTGCTAGAGTATAACTGTGTATAACCTATGCATTTTCTTTATACATCTATTTACAAGCTGATATGATTCAAAACATTTCTCTCTATTTTGGAGCATCACGATAAATATCAGCTGCTTTTAAAACAAACTTTTGCATAGCATGAGCATCAAAAGCATCTAATTCAGGTTTTAACCCTCGTTTATCATCACTCTCAAACAATTTACCCACCAACAAAATCTGTCCATTAAATGGGTTCATTGAATACACCAAGTAGTCAGTGCTTTGACTTTCAACATCTTGTATCAATTTGCCGCTACTTCTTTCGGTCACGGTAACATGTTGGGTTGTTTTCAATTTCATTATAAATTGTACAAAACATCCAATTCCATCCTGATCAGGTATAACACTGAACATGCTGATCTTTGGGTTTGAATCAATTGATTTTAAATCCCAGGTTATCTTGTAATTCGGTTGGAAATTGGCGGCCCTCAAATTGAGTACATCAATTAAATGTTTACCGCAACATTGATTCAACTTTAAATTGATAAACTTTGAAACATCACGCAGCGATGAAGTAGTTGAGCTAAAATTGTTGCAAGCTTGAGCAAAAATCTTATTTGTTTTAACGTAATTTTCGATCGCCTTGTCTTTCCATTCATTGAATTGTAAAGGTTGGGCGATTTCTCGTTTATATTTAATGACATTGTATGTGTTGAATGCAAAAGTGAGGAATCGACGCAAAACCAATTTTGGCCATGATAGTGGTGAGTATTTAAAAAGACGTGGTGGGATGTACAAGTCAGACATAACTCCAATATACGCAAGGGGAACATTTGCTATATTCATTGATTTTTTCTTCTTGGCTGGTGGATCCGGTGTGGAGGTGGATGAGTCTTTTGCATTTGTTGAATAATGCGATACTTGTGGAGATAATCGAAGCAAAGGCATTGTGCATTGTCTATTGAAAAGCGACTTGAGTGCAACAACACCCGTTGACGTTCTGGGAGCTAGCATTGTTAACATGAATGCTGTAATGGCAGATGGTTTTGTAATGTCGTGAAAAAAAAATCTCAAAAAAAGAAAAGTTTAAAAAAAATTTAACCAGTATCACAAATCATTCTCTTACGACACTGTTGCAAAAAGAAAACCTTCCTGCGACAATGTGAACTTTAAAAAAAAAATTTTGTATCTTCTCCGATGACCAATAGAATCCTCACCAACAGTAATCCCATCAGAACTCCATTTCCAACATAGCATACACATATTTCACCACTGCACACATTATAAATATGCCATCGCAAAATAAAGCAAAACAAGTTCCAGAGAAGGAAAGATTTATCCAATGTTGTGCCGACATATCTCTCGACTTGGTGGCATCATTAAAATCATCAAAAGACATCAACTTGAATGGACTCATCACTCGATATGCCAAAAAGCATAAACTTAAAAGCCAACCAAGACTAACTGATATTATATCCTCGATACCTGACCAGCATAAGAAATACCTCATACCTAAATTAAAAGCCAAGCCTGTGCGTACGGCATCAGGTATTGCTGTTGTCGCTGTCATGTGTAAGCCCCATAGGTGTCCTCATATCGCATATACAGGTAACATCTGTGTTTATTGTCCAGGTGGACCAGACTCCGATTTCGAGTACTCGACACAATCTTACACTGGTTATGAACCTACTTCAATGAGGGCAATTAGAGCTAGGTATGACCCTTATGAACAAGCTAGAGGCAGAGTTGATCAATTGAGGCTGTTGGGCCATTCAATTGATAAAGTGGAATATATTATCATGGGAGGTACGTTCATGTCATTACCCATTGATTATCGTGAGAGTTTTATAACGCTGTTGCATAATGCTCTTACTGGGTTCAATGGTAAAAACATTGACGAAGCAATTGAATTTTCGCAGCAATCACAGACTAAATGTGTGGGAATAACTATTGAAACCAGACCCGATTACTGTACTGAGACGCATCTTAGTGATATGTTAAAATATGGATGTACACGTTTGGAAATTGGTGTACAAAGTGTCTACGAAGACGTCGCTAGAGATACTAATCGTGGACACACGGTCAAAGCTGTATGCGAGACGTTCGCTGTAGCTAAAGATGCTGGTTATAAAGTTGTTAGTCATATGATGCCCGATTTACCCAACGTGGGCATGGAGCGAGATTTGGAACAGTTTAAAGAGTACTTTGAGAATCCCGATTTCAGAACTGATGGGTTGAAATTGTATCCTACTTTGGTCATCAGAGGCACAGGATTATATGAGTTGTGGAAACAAGGGTTGTACAAGTCGTATAATGCCAATGCATTGATTGATTTAGTTGCCAGAATACTAGCTTTGGTGCCACCTTGGACTCGTATTTACCGTGTTCAAAGAGATATCCCCATGCCCCTTGTCACTTCAGGAGTTGAGAATGGTAATTTGCGTGAATTGGCCTTGGCAAGAATGAAGGACTTTGGTACGTCTTGTCGTGATGTGCGTACGCGTGAAGTCGGTATCCAAGAAGTTCACCATAAGGTTGTACCTGACCAAGTTGAATTGATCCGTCGTGACTATTATGCCAATGGAGGTTGGGAAACGTTTTTAAGTTATGAAGATCCAAAACAGGATATTCTTATTGGTTTGTTGCGTTTAAGAAAAGCCAGTAAGAAATACACGTATAGAAAGGAATTTACGGGACAACAAACATCAATAGTGAGAGAGTTGCACGTTTATGGATCAGTTGTGCCATTGCACTCTAGAGATCCTAGGAAATTCCAACATCAAGGGTTTGGTACCTTGTTGATGGAAGAGGCAGCTAGAATAGCTAAAGAAGAACATGGGTCACTGAAAATCAGTGTTATTTCGGGTGTTGGTGTAAGGAACTACTATGGCAAATTAGGATATGAATTGGATGGTCCATTCATGTCAAAGATGCTCTAGCGGTGGAATGGATATAGTTGTCTTTCGTTTCTTTTGTTATTTATTTATAGGGGTTGAAATAGAGTTTTTTTTATTTGAGTGTACATTGTAGAGAGCAGTATAACTAACTTGTGTGTCAGCACACTTTGATAGCGATTGCTAATATACAGGTGGTAACTTCATCTACATAAGAATTGAATATATACAAAATGGAATATATATATATTACTCTATAAAATCATCCTCTTTCCTCCAATATGTTACTTACTACCATTGTTTTGGCTATTCAAATTATGTAGGAAATTCTTGTTATTAACTTGAGGTAATCCACCTCTATGCAAAGCAGGTGCACGGACTTTGTTCTTCAACAACGAATGAACAGATTCGGCATTGTTTGCCCTCTGTGGAATTGCCGCTGCAGCCGCTGGAGGCTTCAGTTTACCCACAGACGACGTGGGTGTTGTGCCGCCGGGAGTGGCAGACACAACAGCGTCCCCACTATCCAATTGGTTCATCCTTGCTTGAACTGTTTTATCCAAGTGTTGCGGCCGGTCTCTATATTTGACCAACCATGGATGTTGTAATAATGCAGCATAAGAAGGCCTTAAATCGGGGTTTTTATTCAAACAGGATTTGACAAAGTATTGTGCTTCTTTTGAGTACTTTGAAGAGTCCAACTTGGGAGGTTCACCATCGACTATTGCACTCAATTGGGAAAAGATATTATCATAAGTCTCGGCTGGATATGGGTAATGGCCAACAGCCAATTCCAATATAGTCAATCCCAATGACCATACGTCGGATTGGACAGAATAGGTGGCTTCGTCTGGTTTTAAGCTCTTGATTCTTTCAGGGGCCATGTATGATTGACATCCGATATTAGTCTTTGCCATGGAGGCAACTAAATTACCCGATACACCGAAATCACATAGTTTCACTCTGCCCTGAGAATTGACCAAAATATTTGTTGGTTTGACATCACGGTGGATAATGTTGTGCTTATCCTTAAGTTCCTTTAATCCACGAATAACCGACTCGGTGATGTATGCCAATTCACTCTCATTTTCGACACCGATATCACTACCAAATATCCTATCAAGTGATCCCCCATCCATATACTCAATACACATGTAAACGGCACCTTCAACAAAAAATGCACCATAGAAATCAACAATAAATGGCGAGTCACATTTGTGTAAAATATCCAACTCCATCAAAATCTGCGTGAATTTAGTTTCATCCAACTCTAGCCTCACTTCCTTCATTGCCATTAAAACACCAGTAGGCTTGTGCAACACTTTCGATACCGAGCCATAATTTCCTCGACCCAATTCTTCCAAGTATTCAAACTCATCTAGTGAAATGTGGAAAGATGAACCCGATGAAAAGTCGATTCCTTTGGAATGTAATGAGGCCTTACCTGCAAAGTTCAATTGTCCTGATTTGATGTCTATATACTTCGAATAGTTGGCAAATAAACCTTGTAACTGGGGCTCTTTGTCTTGCTGTTGGGGACTGTTGTCACTGGAGGGCCCTGAAGAATTTGACTTACCTAAGCTACTACTTCTTGAAGGGATGTTGCTTCCTGGTGAATCCAAGTTAAGCTTGAAGTTTGGTTTCTTCTTTCGCTCAGATAATCGTCTCGATAGCTCGTTCGGCGTGCCCAATTTAGAACTCATCGTGGTTGCAAATGGAGTTGAAGTGGTTGAAGTTTGTGCAGTAGTGGAGTTGACATTTGACGCTGTAGCAGTATTAGACGCAGTCGAATTCGACGTCACCCCGATAGAGCTTGCTGGCGGTTCCTCGCGCTCTGGTGTTCTAACTGTGCCGGTATTGAGATTAAGTGTTGCATCTAATGATGTTGGGGACATTGTGGCAGACAGTGGTGATTCTGATGAGATAGGTGGACTACCAAAAGGAAACGCGCTAGTATTCAATTTCATTCCTCTTCTTTGGGATAACGACGGTTTCTTTTGCATGCTCATCTGTGATTTAAATGTTGGAGACAGGAGTTGGTTCTGGTTGGGGCTTCTTGTTTGCTCTTGCCCTTGCCCTTGCCCTTGCCCTTGCCCTTGCCCTTGCCCTTGCCCTTGCCCTTGCCCTTGCCCTTGCTCTTGCTCTTGTGCTTGTGCTTGTGTAAATCGGTTTGCCATGGGTTGATTCCTATCCGGTGCATTTGCATGTTGAGAATTGGCATCTACCGAGTTTATTGTGTTCTTTGTTGTGTCTGATGACGGGGCAACGGTGTTGAAGGCTGACGATAAGGACTCTACTTGTTTTTTACCGATTGTGTCAGGTTGGATATCTTCCTCCACGTGAGCTATGGTTTCCAATTTCGAATCACTCTTAAACTCCGTGGCATGAGGGGGAGGTACAGGAGGTGCAAGTGACGATTGTTGGAGAGCTGCAGTTGTCACGCTGGGTGCCGTGGCATTATTTTGCTTATAAACATTCACTGGTTCGGAAGCCGGTTTCGACCGCTTTTGTTGAAATGCCAATAACCTTGCCTGTATGTCACTATTTAGTGGTGTATGAACTGACGATATAGGTGCTGCAGGTGGGGACGAAACAGGTGGTTGGACTGTGGATGATGTGGAACCTGAACCCGTTGACGTTGAAGAAGCGGACGAAGCTGCACGACTCCTGGTGCCAGCATATTTGTTTATACTCAACCTTTCAAATTGTTGCTGTATCTCGTCTTCGCCTGGCTGATGGCTCATGGTACTTTAATGCTTTCTATATTAGTGTAGTGTATATGTTTATTCTGTATTTCTTTGGTAATTGATTTAAAATGTTTTCCACTATCTCGTAGTTGCTATTCTGTTTACAATTATTTTTTTTTCTTTTTCTTTTTCTTTTTATTTTTATTTTTTTCGTTTTTTCTTCTGTTTGAGTTGTTTGTACTTAAGGCGGGTTGCGTACACAAAAATAGCTCTTGCTGGAGACAAAAGGATTCAGTTAGCGTTGTCTTAGTTGACGAGTGGGAAGGGGGGGGGGGGGGGTAGGATCAATGGTCAACACTCCAGAAAATATAGTTGCTCTATGTATCCCTTCTGTTTAACGGAAATGTACCAAGTTTACTTCCACTGGGAAACCTTTTCTTGTCTTGAATTGAAGTGCTATGATTTTTCTCCGGACCTGTTTTGCTTGTTAAACTAGGTCTTGTTTTTTGATTTATTGTCTTGGGTTGGGGCTTGTAGTACTGGGTATAGTTGGAGATGTGCAATGCTAACTGATTGAACTGATTCGTGGCAAAATCAAAACTGTATCACTTTCTGTGGACGTTAACCGAGTGGTAGTAGCGTTATTTAGCAAATTTTTAGTCCCAGTGAAATCCCTCGGAGTATGCAACCTTTTTTCGAAAGAATAAGCTCTTGTGTGAATGACGTCTTATTGCTGTAAATGCCAAAGACTACTTAATTTGGAGACTTTAGAAAGAACCCGAGTGTCCTTAAATGTTGAGCAAGTATACGTACCTTTTATTAAAAAAAAGACAAAAAAAAGTAAAGAAGTAAGGGGATATCTCTTCTTGATTTAATACTGTTTGCTTTTCAAGGTTCAAGACGCAAAAATGCCAATATTAATAAAGTAGTTTCCGCAAATCATTTATTTTACTGTATTCCATTGTTTTGCTTTTGCTTTTGCTTTTGCTTTTGCTTTTGCTTTTGCTTTTGCTTTTGCTTTTACTTTTAGTCTTTACGTTGGGTTAGAATTAGGGCTCAAATGAATTGTGCATTTGTGTACCGAATGTGTTGCTGGACACACATCAACTTCACAAATGGAATGGAATCTTGTAGAGCATCAGTTATCTGTCAGTTGGGTCCTAGACCAGTCTGCCGCAAAATACATAGTAATGCTGTAGCTACTACACCGTTACCCCAATTTCTTTCGCTCCTGATCAACACGTCACATCAGTGTCGCCATCGAGTTCCATTATTTGATTCGGTGTTGTTTCAAAGAATTCCATATATAATAATCAGCTTCAAATCTTACACAAACTGCAGTAGTTTTAGTCTTTAGATTCGATTACTGTTGTCTACTTTGCTTATTATCTCTATTTCCTCCCTATGTTCAACACTATTGGGCGTGGTGTATAAGTGATATTATTATTTTCGTATTCTATTAATAGTCCTATATGCCACAAAATCTAAGCTCTTATAACAAAAAGAAAATAAATAGCGTAAAAGTTTGCAAGAAAACTCTAATAATACCCTTCTCGAAAATAAAGCACTAAACTAGTGGCATTAGTGGTGGAAACCTTTAAGCTATGAAGAACTTTTTCCAGTAATTCTCAAGTTATCCCTTTTAATCAACAATGTTTTCCCAAAGGTCGTTTGTGCAATTTGCAAAAGTTTTGTTTGTTGTTTTTTTTTTTCATCATACGATCAATCAATAATCAAATCTTTTGTGTCGCACGGGATGTTCTCCCCATGGCTAATTGCATCAATGAGCCACCAAATTGAGACAAAATACATACATTTGCCCATTGGTTAAATCTTTTCTCACGGAGTTCGTGTATGTACCAAATTGAATACTCTTTTGTGTAAATTTTACTTCATTTTCTCTTTTTTTAACATATATACACGCCCTTTATAACTACTTTATGACTTCTTTGTACAACTCTTCTATATATTTTGTTTTGTTTACCCTATTTGCGTACCTTAAAATTTTATTATGTGTGGCATTATTGTATATATTATTACTAATAAGTTAATAAAAGAGAAAACAAGGAATCCGGATGATGTTTAGTAATAAACCTTCCACCTTTCTCCAACTCATCGCTGGTAAATAGTCAATAATGTGTAAATTTGTATCGTCTGAAGTTTGAAAAGCACAGAGGCCTAAATTATCAACGGCACCATTTACATCTCTGAATTTCAAGAGAAAATAACATAAACACCAGCACATAACCACCAACAGTTACTTATCTGTGTTGTGGTAGTTATGCGCAAAAATAGGTTACCTACCACCAGGTATTCATCGTCAGAATAGTTCAAACCAAGCTCCCTCTAGCGACTCCTTCTTGTCTTGGTGTAGAATGGACAAAGTTTTTTGTTGGGTTTCACCACTTTGCAATTTTGTGTTTTACCACAACATCATATACAATCCAGTTAGCCAAACTGCACTACGGCAACTCATCACCAATGGTGAGACAGAGCACAAAGTCCAGTCAATTAATGGCGCTAAACATGAAGCACAATCTACAGACTTATTTTGAAAGCTGTTAATGTGTTCAAAGGTCTTTAAGATGATTGTTGGATTGCTAAAGTAGTTGCTAGCAACGTAGTCGCTCACAAATTGAGACTGCTAGGTCCTTGAAAATATTAGCAAAAAGGCTTGACTCTTTATTTTTTTTGTTTCAATTTGGTACCAAAATGTTAAGACACTGATGACATATAAGTACAACCATAGGGATTACTCTTACCACAGTGCACTCCAAGCAGCCATACCCTAATCACAGTCCCCAACTACCCCTCCTTGCTCAAATAACCATGTAAAAAGCTTCATCAGGAATACTTTGCTGCAAAAGGAAATGTTTGTGTAATCTCATCACGTGAAGGTCTTCGCTTCAAAAAGAAAAAAAAAAATCTTAGACGTTATTATCATTTCCGGTTACAGTACCAAACTGTCTACAACTATCAAGTATCTACATCATGTCATCGGCAAGACAAGGTATACCGCAGGTGCGAAATCCAACCTTAGCATCCCAAACTACTCCTGAACAAAGATATTGGAGAAGTTATATTAATCCCCAATTGATCAAAGAGAACCATGCAATTAACCACATTGAATTCAATCCAATAGCACCACATGATTTTGCTGTTGTATCATCAACCAGAATACAAATCTTTTCATCAAAGACGAGACAGATCATCAAGACATTTTCTCGGTTTAAAGATGTGGTATTTTCTTCCAATTTTCGATACGATGGGAAATTGATTTGTGCATCTGATGCCAGTGGTCTTGTATCGATATACGATAGTTATCAACCACGAAATTTACTAGTTAGTTTGAACCCATCGCTGCATCCTACCCATGTTGCAAAGTTCCACCCTAGTATTGGATCTAATTTAGTAACTGGATCTGATGATCGTGTATTACGAGTGTGGGACATTTCACAAACATCTCAGGGCCCCATTCAATCATTTAACGAGCTGCATCATGGTGATTACATAAGAAGTGTAAATTTTGTTCCTGGTGATTCAAATTTGTTAATAACTGGATGTTATGATGGCATGGTACGATTATTTGATACTAGAGATCCATCAGGTGCAGTTGCATCTTTTAACCAAGAAAACCCGGTTGAAGATGTTCTTGCAATTAACGCCAGCACTATTGTGAGTGCTGGTGGCCCACATGCAAAGATTTGGGATTTGACTAGAAACTCTCAAATTCATCAGTTGAATAACTTCACCAAATCAACCACATGTTTATACGACACAAAGGAAAAAGGATTATTAATCGGATCTTTGGACGGACATGTCAAAGTGTTTGACTATAATACAACAAATTGGGATGTCAAGTTTGGATGGAAGTTCGGAAGTGGTGGGGTCTTAACATGCGCCGTATCG
The DNA here is from genome assembly GCF_024628925.1 of Lodderomyces margitis. Taxonomy (NCBI): domain Eukaryota; kingdom Fungi; phylum Ascomycota; class Pichiomycetes; order Serinales; family Debaryomycetaceae; genus Lodderomyces; species Lodderomyces margitis. Next base: position 47,798 of record NW_026261866.1, read on the forward strand.
CCATCCAATTACAAACACTTTGCTGCGGGGTTAACGTCGGGTTTAATTTCTATACGTACCAAGACCACTGAACCAAAAGTGAAACAAGGTGTCAAACAAGAGACAAGTAATGCATATGCGCGAATGATGAAAGGTAGAGACTACAAAGGAGAAGAAGAATATGAAATAGTAAACAACACCAGTGGGCCGCAGACTAAAAAATTGAAACAATTTGAAAAGTATTTGAACAGTTTCAAATGGAGCGAGGCATTAGACAGTGCTTTTGCACCAGGATTACCAAAAGAGCATACAATCACCATTCTCAACGAATTGAAAACTAGAGGTAAAATGAGAATTGCCTTGTATGAAAGAGACGAAATTTCATTATTGCCCATGCTACAATGGTTTACCAAGAATATCGAAGATGTAAGATCATTTAATCTTATAAGCGATTATATTGCCGTGATTTTGGAAATGTACGGATCAATGATTGATAGAAGTGTTGTTTTGGAAGAGAGCTTTAGTGCCCTTTTGCGCAAAATTGAATTGGAGATTGCCAAGTGCAAGGAAGCCAATGAAATAAATGGTATGTTGGAACTATTAACTGTATAGACATTTAAACGGAATAAATCACCTATTAAGCAAAGCAATTGCGTCGTTCGCTTTCACCATTTGCGCCTCCTCTTGCGTTTCTTCATTTCCTGAAGTCTTGTTTTCTCTGACTCGCCCATTTGTCGACAAGTATCTGAACAATACCATGGTATCTTACCTGTGGTATACTTTAAAGCATCAACACGATTCAACAAGCCCACACATTTGTAATGAAACCATTCACCATTGGGACACGAAGCTTCATTATCACATGCAATCATATCGCCAAGAGACGGCTGTTGACAAAAGCAATATCTTTTATTGTCTTCATCTTCCTCCTCTTGAACTTGTTTCACCTGTGGCACAATCTCTTTTTCTTTTCGTATAGGTTTCCTCTCCTTCTTTGCAGGTAGATCATCTTTCTTTGCTAGATCAACAGTCTTTGTTTTACGCTCCGTACTGTTCTTTTTCACCACGTGTTTGCCCTTTGGCTTCAAAACCTTATCCTGTTTCGGTATTCTTAAAACTAACTTAATCCCCGATTTAGTTGACGCTCGTTTCCGCTCCTTTTGCGAATGTTTTTGTTGTTCAACAACGGCTTCAACCTGTGACACCAACGGATGTTCTTTATAATGTTTCTTCAACTGTTTACGAAGCTGTTCGTGTGATTCTTTATCATCCACTTTCAGCACACGCTTATCTTTGATTGTATTCAACTGATTAATTTCATCTTCTAGATGTAGCTTGTGAATAATCATTTGATTATTGAGTGTTTTTCCTTCTTGTATAGTTTCATTGTACAAATGCCGTATCGAATGCTTTAGCTCGTACATTCTGTTTATCTCATCTTGCAGTATGCTTGCTGTTGTTTGATATTTCTGGAGTAAATTGTGCAACTCTTGTTTGGATTTGTCAATTTTGATGTTGCATGATTGAACTAGCCAAAGTGATCGAACTATGTCGCATGGGAGGTGATCAACAGTGGACAAGAAAGAGTTCTGAAGCTGATGTGAAGCGTATACCTCTGTTTCCTCATGATACTTCATAGTTGATGCAGCTTTGATATCTCGTGGAGTTTGTCTGTTTATTTTCGTTTATTTACGAAATCGTACGCTAAGTTCAAAACAAAAATTTTGCGCTTCTTCGTGAAGTTCAGTACACTACAGTCTAACATTCCCGAAAATAGAAACTACACCGTTATTTCCAATCAGCGGAATCTTGCAGAATCTCACTCTAACTTTGTCATAGAGCTTGCATTAAGGTCACACTTTCTGGTATATGCGCAACTTGGTCCATTTAACGTGTCAATGGGAATGCCGTTGTGCAATATGACAGGTATTGAAACCACTGCTCCCGGCATACATTCTTGGAATGTCCCGCTAATAGAAGTTCCCGGGACTCTAAAATAAACCATAGACATCTACTCAGCCCACAAGTAACTTTTATCGGGTCAAAGAATAGTAAACCCAAAAATTTGAGCAAAAAAAAGCCAAGAATTTTGCAAAATTTAGAACCCATTATTTTATAAATGCCAAGTGGTACGTTCCATGGTTGTACTGCATGGGATGTTTCTTAAACTTCCTATATAAGAGTCGTGAAACAATTCAGCTGACCACATCTCGAGAACTTTCGTCTGGGTCTATAACTACAGCAATTACCCTTATGCTAATCACCAGGTAACTCTTCTATGGATATCATATTTATAAGACAGGACAACGAGGATACTTGTCTCAGCACCAACTCCTACAATGGGAAGTACTGGCCAGCGAGAGTGTCATCAGTCCCGGTATTGTTTGTGGTGTCGGCGTTGGGATCATTCACGCCATTGTTGGCAGCGTATTCTACCAGATTTAGAGTACCAAGGTGGATATTTGATGCCATAAAGTATTTTGGAAGTGGAGTGATCATAGCCACTGGATTCATCCATTTGATGGCAGAGGCGGCTGCTAACCTTGGAAATAAATGCTTGGGTCCTCCATTTACCAACTATCCGTTTGCTGAAGGTATTGCATTGATTGGTGTATTTTTCATATTCTTTTTCGATGTTGTAGCCCACCAGCGACTATCAGTTAAAGCGAAAGCTTACTTGGAAGCGGAAAAGAATGGCGACACGCTGTTGGAATTTGAGTCGGTTGGTCGACTGCAAAGTGAGACTCTACCAGAGGAGGATCAGGAATCGAACCTGTCGAAGCACACAAATGGATCAACTGAAATAAGGGAGGTGGATAAACGAGATTTGTCTAAGCTTGAGAGCATATACCAAAAGATTTTGAATTGCGTGGTGTTAGAGTGTGGTATTGTATTACACTCGATTTTCGTAGGGTTGTCATTGACTATAGCTGGGGACGATTTTGTAACGCTTTACATTGCTATTGCCTTCCATCAATTTTTCGAAGGCTTGGGTCTCGGTACTAGATTTGCCACCACGCAATGGCCCAAGGGGAAAAGATATGTTCCATGGGTTATGTCACTAGCTTACAGTTTGACCACGCCGTTCGCATCAGGAATAGGCTTAATAGTACGTGGCAGCTATCCTGCAGGATCAAGAACAGCATTGATCACCACGGGAGTTTTTGACGCAGCTTGTGCGGGAATACTAATTTACAATAGTATTGCTGAATTAATGGCATTTGATTTCATGTATTCAGGAGATTTCAAAAATAAGCCGGCAAAAGAGCTATTGATTGCATTTTTCTACTTAACTTTAGGGGCCTTTGTAATGGCACTAATTGGAAAATGGGCATAGTCTTGGTTTGATATTTGCAAATTCTTTATAGAGGATAATAGTGAGATTTCAAAGTCGAATTGTTTTAAGCCCTCTGGGTTCTTTTAAAGATTGACCTCTATACTCTCGATATTAGTCTACAAATCATACATCAAGTGACTTTTAAAATAAAAAGGTCCAACCAAAAAGCAATTCTTGGTGCAACAAAAAAGAAACGGAAATAATCTTCTCACTCTGTAACTTTTGTGATACTATTCGAAATGTCACTCAATCTTGCCCCACAATTATCAATGAGCAATGCCCTACAGTTGACTAGTAGCATCAACTATAACAGCTTACACGAACCAATTTCACTTCGATTTATACTTTATGTGGGCTATTTTTCTAACAGAAAAAGAAAAGGAAAAGCACTCAAGATAAATTATATATTTACACTAGTCAGCAGTATTAGTTGAAAATGTTCTTCAATTATGGTGACATCTGTCAGGTTGGCAAATCTAAAAGCTGGCAGTCATTTTCTCTTCCCTTCCATTTTCTTTTCTTTTTTTGGTTCAGTTTCTTTTAAACAACTTTACAAATGTGTGCCAACCAGTTATAAAATCCCATGAATGTCTTACCTTCAGTACAATGATGTCCCCCCTCAAAAGAACCAATTTTTCTTATATCTGACAATATCAACCATGAATTACTTAGTCGCAAGACAGAATAATTACGATACTTGCCTCGATGGCAATTTCTACAATGGAAAGCATTTTGCAGCCAGGGTGTCAGCTGTTCCCGTTTTGTTTGTGCTTTCAGTAGTGGGCTCGTTTGCCCCTTTGCTAGCTGCATACTCCAAAAAGTTCATGATACCCGAATGGATTTTCAATGGAATTAGATATTTTGGAAGTGGAGTAATCATTGCTACCGGGTTTATCCACTTAATGGCTGAAGCAGCTGCAGCGTTGAGCAACAAGTGTCTAGGTCCTCCATTTACAGACTACCCATTTGCTGAAGGTATAGCTTTGATTGCCGTATTCTTCATCTTCTTTTTTGATATAGTTGCTCATTATAAACTATCCAGCAAGGCAAAAGCCCAGATCAATAACGAGAAGCATTGCAAGCTTCCAATTGGATTTGAATCCGTTACTGGGGAGCCATCAACCGATTTTTGTCAAGGATGTGCCTGCCCGGGTGAAGAAGAACTGCAATCGAATTTGTCAAACAAATCCTTCGACATAGAAATAAATGAGCGCAATCTCACAAAACTTGAAAGCTTGTACCAGCAGATATTGAATTGTGTTGTATTGGAATGTGGTATTGTTTTACATTCTATATTTGTTGGATTATCATTGGCTATAGCTGGGGATGAATTTGTTACGTTGTATATTGCCATTGGATTTCACCAGCTTTTTGAAGGTTTAGGTCTTGGCACACGTTTTGCAACCACACAGTGGCCAATGGGAAAAAGATATGTTCCATGGGTTATGTCACTAGCTTACAGTTTGACCACTCCCTTTGCCTGTGGAATCGGTTTGATTGTTCGTGAAACGTACCCAGCAGGCTCAAGGACTTCTTTAATCACTACCGGTACTTTTGATGCCACTTGTGCTGGAATCTTGATCTACAATAGCATTGCTGAATTGATGGCATTTGACTTTATGTATTCAGGTGACTTTAAAGATAATGGTATTAAAAAGTTATTGTTTGCATATATTAATTTGAGCTTAGGTGCATTTGCAATGGCATTCATTGGAAAATGGGCATGAGTGGGGAATTAAGATTTATAGAAAAAGCCAAGTTGCTAGAAATTTCATGTATAGTTACGCTGTGTTTATGTACAGTTTTCTATTTACAATAACGTAATCATCTATATTCAAATATCAATAGATTCTCAATCACATCAATCTTTTTCAAATGCAATTTTGAACTATCAAGCAAATCCCCAGCACCCAAATGTCCCGAACCTACATCCTCCAACAATTCTTGACTAACATCAACATGCGCATTGACACTGGAAAATGTTTTCAAATTTACAGCAACCGTCATCCCCTTTTTGGGGTTGGAACGAAGCGATAACTTCAAATCTAGCATTTCTGTTATATTGCCACTATTTTGCTCGTGGAAAATTTTCAAAAACAACAACTGCCAAAAGGTTATCGAGTCCCTTTGTATACTTCTCACGATATCATTCTTGGCATTCAACTTGGATACAATTCCTCCGATACTCTCATCCGACACTGAGGTTTTTCCAAGAAAGTAATCCTGAAATTTCCATTGGTTGACCATATCAATAAATCTTCGCAACGGTGAGGATATATTTGTGTACATGTTCAACCCCATCATAAAGTGCTTCTCTGGTTTGTCCGAAATTATCCCTCTCGTCAAGAATGCGTAAAGGTTCAACAATTTTTCCTGATCAATATCACTTCTTTCCTGCCGAACTAACTCCTTATACTCTAGCAACAATTCTGGATTAAACTTTGGGTCTAAACTGCGGTACAATATTTTAATGCCTTTATCGTTGGCAAACTTGGCAGTCAAATGATTAGCGATTATCATATTTTCAGTCACCAATTGAGTTGACAAGTTATTTGTACTTTCAGATGTGATTTCAATGGACTTGTCGCTGTTTGGAAGACTTAGCTTGTAGCTGCCATCTTCTTCAACCGATGTATGATTAGAGTCCTTGTTTGTCCCCACCATCAACTTCTTGTTTTGGCCACTTGTGTATGCATTATTTGATTCTCTGATTCTCCACAATAGCGATGAAATATATTGCAATTTTATCAAATTGTCAAAATCAGCATCACCAGAAGTTGAAGCATCTCGATATTTGCTAATTTTACAGTCATCTAGAAGCAATTTATTCACAGCGTCATACGTAAAGCCTTGACGAAACCTTTTGGTAAGTGCAAATTTCACCTCACTACTATCGTAAACGTTCTTTTTGATATTGTCTAAAAGAACTTTGTCGGGAGCATACAGGCTGTCCTTCAATGCTCTACTAATGCAGTCATCAACATCTCTTTTGTTTAATTTATACTGCACAACAAATGTCCTCGTCTCTACTCCATTCAGTCCCAATCCGGCAATTTTCGACACCATTTGAGGCAACATTGGGAACACTGCCTCGGGAAGATACGTGGTGGATGCTTTCCCATACGCAATGCTGCTGATGATCGAGTCTGGTTTAATGTACGAGCTTGGTTCTGCGATGTGAATTGTAACTACGTACTTGCCATTTTCTTCATGTAGAGAAATTCCGTCATCAATTTCGTGAGCTGTTGCGTCGTCAATGCAATATATCGACACTTCTTTCATGTCAATTCTCTTGTCACTGAGGGGATCATTTTCGTACAAATTGTCTGTTAATGTCTTTTGTGCAATCTCATCTTTCTCGCGGAGCTCATACACCTTGTCAAAGTATTTGAAGTATGTACCTTGCAAATCTGCCTTTATGGAAGTATGTTGTCCAGGAAGATCAGATTCCGCTGTCCATTTAACAGGATTGACATTGACATCCTGGTTCAACCTTGTCAACAAATCGTATGCTTTACCAAACGAGTATTCAAACTTGTAGGAATCATCTGGGATTACCTCTCCCTGGTTTAAAAGTAAGCTGTCAATCCTTCTCAATAAAGAAATTAGTGTCGTCGACACCATTGGATCGTCGTCAAACTTTCCATTTACATATTCCTTCAACATGTTTACCACACTGTCATACAATGTCGGTTTAGCTAGCTCTGTTTTGCCAAGAAGTCTTTCTGTACAGTATTGTGCCACTTTTCCAAACTCCTTTCCTCTAAGAGCTCTAATTACTTCGTCTTCGTGGGCAACTTGCGCCAAGGGCCATATGATAACTTTAGTCGGTGAAAAAGATGCCTTGTCTCGCTGGATTGTCCATAGCCTGCTTTGCTTCCTCAATGCAAATAAAACAGACAAGTATTCTGCAGCGACAAAGTTTTCTGAGGCATAATCCACCAGTTGATTGGGCAGAATTCCGAAAGACGCTCCATTCGATGGGACATTAGGTTCCAGATGAACATTCAATTTGCTCAAAATTTCGAAAATGGAAATGGATCGAGGTGTATTTATCTCTCCAGTCTCGTCATTTTGCAATATTCTATGCAATCCTTCCAATTTCTTGTTTGTTTCATGGACCTTGCGAAATGCATTGTTTGATATCTGCGTCAATGCCGCATGAAACAATTCGCGAGCTGCATTTGGTATAATAAATGTCCTCACATTTGAATTGGTCAATAGTTGGGATGACGCCTGGGATAAGACAAGGTCATTGGAATCGTACTCGGACACTTCGCCTTCTACTTCAGCAGTGGTTTCGGTTTCACCCTTTTGCAATTCTATTGGCAACGATGCAGCAGATCTAGTAAAGTTTAGATCTGGTATGCCTACTGGCGGATTATCTAAATACTTTTGCTCTTCTGTGACAAAGTTACCAATAGTTTCCATGTACTTTTCAGGAATGGCTTGGGGTATTCTGTAATTCACGTTTGAGAAACTAGAAAACACAATTTCTCCCTTGTCAGAAAGAAACGTGGCAATTCGAGAATCAAATGATTTAGGGGTCTCAGCAACAATGTACAACCGAAGACTCTCTGAACCAAAGGTAACTAAATCCCCCACTCTCACCGGACTGTTCATTAGGTTCCCGTTAATTTTGACTCGCTGGGGTAGTTGCTTGAAAAAGCTCTTTAGCTCGTTGAAGTTACCTATTTCTTCCTTCCACAGGTTCGAAGGATCTCTGTACAGAAGTTTTTTTGACTTTTCCGATCTGCTTTTGATACCGTCGAGAATCTCCTTGTTTGGTCTATCCAAGTTGAAATTGGGTTGCTCAATATCAAAATATTTCTTCTTCGTTTTGATCATCCCAACAAGCTTTGTGAGATCACTTGCACTATCTTTGGGGGTACTTGAATTATCCAAGAACAGTTCTTTGTCTACGCCCTGATCCTGAGGATGCTTTGGCTCCTCATTTCCCATACTCTTATCACGAGCTAGCTCTTGTCCACTTTTGATAAACGATCGCAACGAGCTCATATCAAATTCTTTAGATGGTGATCCATTTTGAGCTTCTCGATTTGTACTTGTTGATTCGTCGTGATTTTCCTCGTGATTGTTGGAAAGTGACTTGTTCCATTTCAGCGACGATACGGGACGATGTTTAAAGTTTTGAAACTTGAGAGATCCGGAGTTACTCCACTGTTTGGTGGTGCTATTCAGCTTCTTCTTGTAATCATGTAAAACTTCCCTACTGCCCTTTGCCCCATTTTCATTCTCGTTGGTGGATGAGTTATATTTCACATAGCGACGTCTCAAATATGCACAATAGTGTAGACTTCGCCTTCGACGTATATCTCTGCGCCAAATGCTTGAAGCTGTAGTATAACTGAACATCTGCTTTATTTAAATAGGTGCAAAGTTGGGCCGATCCACCTATATGAGACTAGCTCTATTTTCAGATGAGTTTGGGATGGTTTGGTTTTTGTGCAACTAGTGAGATTTTTCCAAGAGAGAAAGATCAAAACGCGCGAGAGAATTTGCGACATGAATAAACGTAAACAAAGGATACCAAGATCGTATATTCTTTATAGATTGTACTCACCAACAAAATGAAAGTGGAGGAGCTAATAATCGATGGATTCAAGTCGTATGCCACACGTACTGTTATATCAGGCTGGGATGCGCTGTTTAATGCCATCACCGGGTTGAACGGTTCGGGTAAATCAAATATTCTCGACGCCATTTGTTTCGTGCTTGGAATATCATCGATGCAAACGGTTCGAGCATCAAACTTGCAAGACTTGATTTACAAGAGAGGTCAAGCAGGGGTGACCAAAGCAAGTGTTACGATTGTGTTTAACAACTCCGAAATATCTAAGTCACCCATAGGGTTTGAGACTTGTGCTACAATTAGTGTTACAAGACAGATCATTTTGGGAGGAACGTCAAAGTATTTGATTAATGGACATAAAGCACAACAGCAAACTGTTCTAAGCCTCTTCCAGTCAGTGCAGCTAAATATCAATAACCCTAATTTCTTGATCATGCAGGGTAAAATCACAAAGGTTTTAAACATGCGACCAAGCGAAATATTGTCATTGATTGAAGAGGCAGCCGGTACTCGAACTTTTGAGGAAAAAAAGGGCAAAGCCAAGAAGGTAATGGCAAAGAAAGATTCCAAGCTTAAGGAAATTAAAACGTTACTAAAGGAGGAGATTGAGCCAAAGTTTGAGAAATTTAGGAATGATAAACGTGTTTACATTGAATTTAAAAACACAGAAACGGCTTTGGAGAAGCACAGACGTGTTGTGACCGCATTTGAATACTCAAAGCTAACTCAGTTATTTACAAACAACTCTGAATATACAGCAAAGCATGAGAATAAAGTCGCAGAATTACATTTGGAGGTGGACAAATTAACTCATGAGATAAACAATTTGAACGAAGATTTGCAACAGGTAAGGGAGGCAAGAGAGGCGAATTTGAAGAAGGATGGGAAAATTAATGAATTGGAGCACCAAGAAGGTAAAATTGCAAATGATCTAGAAAGATTGAGGACTAAACGGGGATTGACTACCGAAGAATTAGGGAATGAGGCCGATAAATTAGAACTGTTGAAGCAGAAACAGCAGGATCTAGAGAGATCCTTGAAAGAAAGCGAGTTTTCGTTTAAGAATCACGAAGAAATGCACGAGGCTTCGAAAAGGGAGCTTTCATTATTGAAGGAGCAATTTGAAAGGAAACAAGAGCTATTGGCAGGATTGAGTACAGGGTTGTCTTCCAAAGGTGGTGTATCTACAGGTTATGCTTCTCAACTCAGTGACGTCAAGAATAAGCTTGGCTCGTCTAAGAATCAGATCCAACAAAATAAGCTAAAAATCGAGCATATTTTTCAAGGTTTGAAAAGCGACGAGCCAAAGCTAGCTAAAGCCAAGGGGGAATATGACCAATTCATGGTGAGTGTAAAAAACCTTGAAAGCGAGATTGAAAATAAAGAGGCTGGGTTGGCCAAGGTCACGGGCTCTACTACATTGAATATAGACAAGATACGCTCAACAGAAGCTGAACTCAAATCACAACAGGAAAAACTATTGCGAGAATTGAACTACATGAAGCAAAACCTACGAGGTCTTGATTTTTACTACGAAAGACCACATCCGAATTTTGACGACCGTTTAGTACAAGGTGTTGTAGCTCAGTTGTTTGATTTGCCGGAATCCTCATATGACAAGGCCATTGCTTTGCAGACGTGCGCTGGTGGAAGGTTGTATAATGTGGTGGTTAAAACTAGTGAGGTTGCGTCACAATTGCTCGAACGTGGCAGATTAAGGAAAAGGGTCACAATGATTCCATTGGATAAGATTAATCCTAATGTTTTGGGAACGGCTGTTGTTGAACGTGCGCAGCAGATAGCCCCTGGTAAAGTTGAGTTGGCATTAAATTTGATTGTATATGATCAGGATATACACAAGGCTATGCAGTATGTGTTTGGAACCACATTCATATGTGCCGACCCAGATGCAGCAAAGAGAGTCACCTTTGACCCTCAGGTTAGGACGAGATCAATCACGCTTGAGGGTGACACTTATGACCCGGAAGGAAACATTTCTGGTGGGTCGCGCCGAAACAACACGGCCTTGTTGCTTGCCTTGAAGGATTATAATAAAGTGCTTAAGCAGTTGAATGTTGTGGATGATGAATTGTATCAAATAAAGGAGGAAATTGACAGCTGGGAAAAGGGGATGCAAGCTACCAGTGGTATGCGAAAGGAGATTGAAATGAAAAAGTATGAATTGTCCTTACTCCAAAGGAAACTTGAAAACAACCAAGCATCGTCTTTCTTAAAGTCGAATGAGGAGAGAAAGCACGACATTGAAAGGTTGACTGGTGAAATCCGTCAACTAGAAAATGATTGCCTGCAGTACGAAAATGAGATCACAGAAGTGGAAAAGGATATGCAGGAATTCAATAGCGACAAAGGAGGTAAGATTTCACAATTGAAGCAGGAAATAAAGGACCTGAAGTCGGTTTTGGACAAGAAGCAAAAAGAGATGGCATTAGAGACAGAAAATTTCCAAGTTTTGCAGTGGGAAACTGAACAGCAACAAACAGAATTGAAAGACATCAAGGCACAATATGTAACTACAGAAAAGAGCATAAGTGAACTAAAGGCAAAGGATCAAGCGGACGAGCATGACCAGGTGAACTTAGAGAGAGGTTTGGCCATCGTAAAAGCTCAAGTGGAAGAAGAGAAAGCCAGTTTGGCAGGATTAGATGAGGAGTTGAATGAATTGACAAAAATAATAGCTGCCAAAAACAAAAAAGCCGAAAACCTACGGGTCAAGATTAAAAGTCTCAACTTCGAATTGGAAAAATCGCGCAATGCCACAACCGACTTGCGGAAAAGGTTGGATCAAATAATGAGTGACCATGAATGGGTATTAGATATGCGTGCCGTCGAACATGAAGTTTCTGAACACAGAAGTTTAAACTTCGACGAGGCCAAGGAGCAGTTGGGCCAATTGGAAGAAAAATTTCAAAGTATGAGGCGTAAGGTGAATGTTAATGTGATAAGCATGATTGAAGAGAATGAGAAAAGAGAAGCATCGTTGAAATTCAAGATCAAGACTATTGAAAAAGACAAGACGAAGATCGAGTCCACGATTGATAAATTGAATGGAGAAATTAGAAAGGCGTTGAATGGGACATATCAGAAGGTCTCGGACGATTTTGGTCAAATTTTTGCTGATTTGCTTCCAGGTTCATCTGCCAAGTTGGTTCCAGTAAATATGATGGATGTAACTGAAGGTCTCGAAGTCAAAGTCAAACTTGGGCCGGTTTGGAAAAACAGTTTATTGGAATTATCCGGTGGCCAGCGATCCCTTATTGCATTATCATTGATCATGGCTTTACTTCAATTCAACCCAGCTCCAATGTATATCTTGGACGAAGTTGATGCAGCATTGGATCTTTCGCATACCCAAAACATTGGTCATTTGATCAAAACCAGATTCAAAGGATCTCAATTTATTGTTGTTTCATTAAAAGAGGGTATGTTCACCAACGCCAATCGTGTGTTTAGAACCAGGTTCCAAGATGGTACCTCCGTTGTGTCTATTATGTAATTTAATGTATACGTTTAATAGATTTGTATCGTGGATTTGACAGCTTGCATAAAGTTACAGTGTAACCGTTATTGTGTCAAAGATATGTATGCATCACTACATAATGAAAGGGATTGTAAAAAAATAAATAAAACAAAGTACACTTGGTAGTTCTCCTTCAGCGAAGAAAAAAGAAAAAAAAATTTTTTGTTCTCTTTTTGTATTGTGTAAAACCATTCTGAATCAAAACATTGAGTTAGACCAACTTCAAGTCATTTACGACGTATAACGCTCATCAAGACATCAAATTTTATATCGAATCATACTACTGCATCACAAGACTTGTATCGTTGTCGAATATCGCTACTTTGCAGCAGTAGACTACATAACACCAACCTAATCTTACTTTCATAGCATCAGCATATCGCGTTTTTTTTTTTTATTTTACTCGTCATTCGTTAAATCATATACACCACGATGCCACCTTCCAGAGCATCTACGCCACAGTCCATGCAGGTAACGCCCTATGACTATCAGGATGATTCAAAGGTGAGGCTGCATAAATCTAAGAACATACTACTCCGCCTATCGCAACAGGGTCGAAACATCATCATATCAATAGCAGTATTTATACTCCTATTACTACTCATATCGAGAAATGTCTTGAGCTCGTCACATTACACACCCAAGTTGAACGGACTAGATAATGTTTCCTTCTTTGATTTGGCAAACTACGAGGGCTCATCTAATGGATGGCAGTATGATGAACGAGTATTGTTTTGCGTGCCATTGAGAGATGCAGCAGCACACTTGCCAATGTTTTTCAATCATATGAAAAAGTTGACGTACCCTCATAATCTTATAGACTTGGCATTTTTGGTCAGTGATTCCAAGGATGACACTATGGGCGAGTTGTTGAGACACTTGAATGAGATTCAGCTGGATCTCAATACGGAGATGCATTTTGGAGAGATTGAAATATTTGAAAAGGATTTCGGTCAGATCATTGGTCAGAGTTTTAGTGATAGACATGGATTTGCTGCACAGGGACCCAGGAGAAAATTGATGGCGCGTGCGAGAAACTGGTTGTGGTCGGTGGCTATAAAGCCATACCACTCTTATGTATACTGGAGAGATGCCGATGTCGAGACGGTGCCGACGACTATTTTGGAGGATTTAATGCACCATGATAAAGACGTGATTGTACCTAATGTGTGGCGTCCACTACCAGACTGGTTAGGAAATCAACAGCCGTACGATTTGAACTCGTGGCAGGAGAGTGATGGTGGGTTACAATTGGCAGAAACGTTAGATGAAGACGCCTGTATTGTCGAAGGTTATGTTGAATACCAGACATGGAGACCCCATTTGGCATACTTGCGTGATCCATATGGAGATCCAGAGATGGAAATGGACTTGGACGGAATCGGAGGTGTTTCGATCTTGACCAAAGCCAAGGTTTTTCGTACTGGTTCTCATTTCCCAGCTTTTTCTTTTGAAAAGCATGCGGAGACAGAAGCGTTTGGTAAATTGAGTAAACGAATGGGGTACTCGGTGGTTGGGTTGCCACATTATGTTATTTGGCATATATACGAGCCAAGTAGTGATGATTTGAAGCATATGGAATGGATGGCATTAGAAGAAGTGCGTCAACAAGAAGAAGCAAAGATTAAAAAGGTGTATGACAAAGTTTGGGGCAAAGCATTTGAAGACGTACAGAGTGAATGGAATAAGGAACGGGCTATGTTTTTGAAAAACACTGATATGTCAAAGTATCGTAAGATCCAAGTTGATTGGTCAGGTTCTGATGATTTCGATATTGACGCCGAGTTGAAAATTGATAGAAAATTAGCAGACTTCAATCCTTGAGGAGATGTTTAGGTGATTTGATGGATTCAATGAGTCATAGCATGGCTCTACATGTGATGTTATTTTATGAGAGAGAACAGGGAATTGGACCAAGAATTCAAGAGGCTTATAACCCCCCTCAGCGCACTTATGATTGTGCCATGCCGCTTAATCGAACACGGTCGTGTTAAGGTTCAGAAGTTAAGATTGCTCGTAATTGCCAATTCAGTTGCTTTCATTCAGAATTCAGAGACGTTCGTATAAACAGAGTAGTAAACCATTTTGTCTACTTTGGTAACAAATACACACAGTAGAATAAATTTATCAGTGTGCACTACATACTTTCTCTTTATTACACAAACGCAGGAGAAGGAAGAGAATATTTTACGGATATACATCATTAATATTTTATATAGATAGATAATGAGTGAGGTTTACCCCCTTTTTAACTGTATATCCAACATGCTATCAGAGTAGAGTGAGTGTCATCAAGATACATCGTCGATCAAAATGAGAGTCTGACCACTGTTCAGATTTCAAGTGGGTAAAGTTTTTTCCATCTCTGAGAAAAAGTTCGTATTTCAAATTCCGAGCTATTTTCCTTAAAAGCCACTTTCAAAGGGGGGAAGAGTAATAAGACATAAACAAACAAACTGTTTTGAAGATGAATTGATAACAAAAAGCTCAATCTCCGTGGCGTACTTTGTGGAAACTCCTTCTGTATTGAATCTAGACAAACTAATTCGATGGCAAACGTTTTATACAAAGAAAAAGCAAAAGAAGACCAAAAACAATAGGGGCTGTCATATGTGTAACTACTAAATATATGAAATGCCCAGAAAAGTTTCTCTGGAAATCTCGAATTTAAGAGCGTGGGCGACATCGCACCTTATGCAAAGACTCTTCTTTTTTTTTTTCTTTTATTGTAAGAGACAGAATGTCAACTGGTATCTCGAAATGACGCGCTGCTTCTTAAAAATGGGGCTTTAGTTTTCTTTCGCAGACCAGAATTCCGAACGCGTAAGCACCAGTTAGCAACGCATCACTCCTTGTTCGGTTTCACAGTGGCTACGTTATATCCATAACAAGTCTGAGAAATGTAGAGCTACAACACTGTATTCGGTTGTAAAAGTAACTTCCACGGAATCTTTATGTGAATCTCTTCCAAGTTTAATTAATATCATTACTATGTTTATTTACAAATGCATAATTCAACTAAAACGGGTGTGTCCTCCTTCCTTCCCCCCTGCGTAAGTATCTTTGGAACCTCCAAATTGGCCAAAAAGGAGGTAAATAACTACTACTGATGATAAACAATAAAGAAGAAAACAAGCGCTGAGCAGTAATTAATCTTGCGATGGCTTAGGTACAAGCCATTGTTTTTTGTGAGACAAATATCTAATTGGCTCTAATTCCGTTCAGTTTCTCTTGCTTGAGATAATTTGTTGGTAAATCCCATTTAGCAATCTTGTTTGGAGCAGAAGTGGTTATGAGACTTCACAAGTGGGAAAAAAAAACACTACAATACGTGGATAAAGCACAACAGCTTATCATATCCCGACATATGACAACAGAAAAATGTTGGGAAAACAAAAAGGCTCCACATAAAATCGAAGAGCTGTAGAAATAGCGTGATACGCATGCTTAAACACAAGTGATGACGTCTGATGCGTTAGAATAGTTCGTTTTTTTTGGGTTAGTAATCCAATTTAAGCTCATTTAGTGCTATCTATTTTCTTCGTGTCTGGCGCAAAAGTTAATTACTTGTAACTTGAAATACATTTGTCGGAAGTAGGTCATTGATCTAAATGTGCTCGTATGTCTCTACAGTCGTACCAGATATACCCTAGCTACCTGCTAAAAAACAATGGATATCAACAATATTCCGTTACAAAGAGGTGTTCATTTGCATATTTTTGTTGGATAAAATGAAAATAAAAATGAAAATTCTTTCATTTATTGTTTGCTGGCTCTTTGTTGATTTAAACGTCACAAAAATAACAAAATTTAGTTTCGGAACTCAAAGTTAATTTTAATCTTTCTCCTCCTATTACTAATGGAGGTTTAGATCCAATCTAGAATATGGCTTATGTCGAGCCATTAGTTCGAAAAGAAAGTAGCAATCTTTCCAATTTGGTAAGCTTTTTCAACCAAAAAGGAAAAATAACAACAAACAAGTTTGAATAGTTTTGCGCTGCTGGATATCTACCATTGCAAAACGTTTTGTCAGCTATTTCCTGCCAAGGCTAACCTGACTACGCTTTTACTCCGATTGTAGAAGTTGACCTTGTTCTCCTACATTTTCCCAAAAAAGTTCACATGTTGTCTTTCCTTGCGTCTTGAACTCTTCTACCTTAAGCAAGGCAATAGGCTGGCGCATCAACACTACGGACTCATGTTCCCGTCTTTTGTCTTATCCAATCAAAATTAGAATACTATCGGAGTGCGAAATCCTGATTTCATTGTTTAACTGCAATCAATATATCTACTCTTACTCTATTGTTGTTGTCTATGTTAATTACGAGTTTGCTAAGTCAAAACGTGCGTTCACTCTCACAGATAACAATACAATGCAACCACCGTAGTTAAAAGTAAACAAATTTGAAATGAAAGACAATACAGTTTGCTTTGTTCACCAAAGCAGTATTGTTTTGTCAATTATAAAGTTTAAAATTAAAAAAAGTACAATTCTACTACATTAAAAAGCTAAAGCCCACTACTTACTGCATATAACTTCCTCCACAAAGGTTATGAGTGGTGCCACAACAATAAACATTGCACAAACGTCGATGTAATTGTAAATACATCTTGCATTATGCTTTTAGGTGTATCACAGTTTTCCTCTTCTTTTTGTTTGTTCATTCGTTGGTGGAACAAAAGTCACCAAAAATAAAAGAAATCTTCTATTTTCCATTTTCTTGTTGCATTTTGGCTTTGTGGTACTTTAGCATTAGAGTTCACAACCACGAGGTTTTTCCCAAATTGCAACTCGAAATATTTTTTATTATATAAGTCCGCCATCAGCCCCCTCCTTAATCCCTTTATTTCTCGAAATTTCTCTTACCTAACTAACTACATTTCCTCACATTCGCTACTCCTTATAATGAAATTTTCCACTGTTGTAGCTACTTCATTGGCTTTCTTGTCATCCACCGTCGTTTCAAAAGACGTTGCTTGTTTAGTTGATGGTGCATCCGTTGCTGTCGTAGACTTGGACACTGGTGTTTGTCCATTCACCATTCCATCAGGATTGCCAAGCCCTGTATTCAAATACAGTGCCGATGATGATTACACTGCATTGTTCTACTACTCCCTTGTTGATGCTACCAAATACTTTACCGATATTGTCAATGTTGGAAACGTTATTAGCATTCCAGCAAAATTATTGTACGGAACATCAGGTGCTCCATTATACCAAGTCCAAGCTCAAGAAGAACCAGCTTCAAACTCCACCGGTGCTATTAGAAAGAGATTAATGAAGGGAAGTGACTTGACTTTATCCCCATTGGACAAGAGGGACGCTCAATCCGTTGCTGATTCATTGAAGAGCAGAGATGGTACCTTTATTGCAAACTCTGCTTTTGAAGTTGTTGATATTAGCGCTGTATCTTCCACATCTTCTGGTGCTGGTTCTGCTACTAGTGGTGCATCTAGTGGTGTAACTAGTGGTGCATCTAGTGGTGCAACCGGTACTGAAACCATCCGTTCAACTACTGTTTTGACTGAAACTGTTGACTGCTCAACCTCCACTGGTACTACTACCTTGCCAAATGGTGAAACTTCTACCTTTACTTCAACATCACCAATCTTGTCCACCGTTACCGCTGAAGTTACATCAGTTATTACCATCACCTCATGCCACGAGGACTTGTGCCACAAGACTACCGTTGAAGCTACTTTGTCTGCTGCTACCAAGACTGTTTCTGGTATCGAGACTATCTACACCACCTACTGTCCACTCTCATCAGTTGAAACTCCAGAATCAACCAAGGTTATCTCCACCACCGACAACGAAGGCAAACCATCAACTGTTACTGCTGTTCCAGTTCTTACCACTGAAACTGTTAATGGTGTCGTTACCGAATACGTCACTTATTGCCCACTTTCATCTACTGCTGGTGGTGCTTCTCCAGCAACAAGCACCCCAGTTGAGACCACCACTTACACCTCCGAAGGTACTGCTGTCACTTCAACTATTTACGGAACTTCAACTGGTACAGGTGGTGTTGCTCCATCATCAGTTCCTGTTGGAACTACCACTTACACCTCCGAAGGTACTGCTGTCACTTCAACTATTTACGGAACTTCAACTGGTACAGGTGGTGTTGCTCCATCATCAGCTCCTGTTGGAACTACCACTTACACCACTGGCGGTAGTGTTGTAACATCTGTTATCTACGGAACTACTACCGCTGCTGGTGAAGGTCAAACTACTGCCGCTGGTGAAGGTCAAACTACCGTTGCTGCTGAATCAAATACTGCTGCCACTGGAACAACTGTTGCTGCTGAATCAAACACTGCTGCAGGTGCATCATCCGTTGCTGCTGAATCGAATACTGCTGCAGGTGCATCATCCGTTGCTGCTCAATCAAGTACTGCTTCTGGTTCAACCACCGCCGCTATCTCAACCTATGCTGCTGCTGCTGCTTCTCACGGAGCTACCTACTTGGCATTGGCATTGGTTCCATTGGCTTACTTCTTCTAGATGTGACCAGTAATAAACCAATTCTGAGGTCGTCAGCGCTGCTAAAACCACTACACAAATTAACTTTAACAATCATTTCGGTTAAATTGTTTTCACAACTTACATTTTTTCACTTCGTGTTTCCATTATAGGAGTTCGTTAAAAAAAAGACTCCTCTATGTACAAGCTCCGTTCTTGTGTTGATTCGGTTGATAATAATAACATCTTGCTGCTTAGCTTAGATTTACCTTATTCCCACTTTGGTTTTCAGTTTTAATTTTAGTTTTCTATAGACTTTTCGAAATATCATTTTTTGCACAACTTATCCACCGTAGAGTTGCGAGAAATTCATACCTAGAGCTCGGACTTAGACTCTATTTTTTTCACGGTGACACGGGTATCTTCTACTGAATAATTCTTGAAAACTAGGCAACCAACGGAAACTGCGATAAAGCCTATTTGAAAAAACGAAAAAGAAAAAAAAGTAAAATAAAGACTCTATCCTACTGTCAGATTATATTGTTACTGAAACCATTCGACCTTTCTGGGCTGTTGCTTCAACCTCAGCATATTCTTTTCCATTTGCTTTGACTACGAAATATTCGTGGTATAAGCACTGTGGCTCTGTCGTTACCGCCTCGAGTTTCAAAATTGATAACACAATGGTACCGTGCTTCAGATGGTTTCAGAGTGGGATTTAGACTTTTTCAATATGCATCTACTTCATGCAAGTTTCAGGTCATTCATCTGGGCTTTCCACATTAACAATACATGTTTTAAGTAATTACGGCTTTCTGCAAATGTGCTTGGTGTTTGACCAAGCATTTATAACATTTGCTCTCATATATATGCGTTAAAATCTTAAAAGTTAAGAGTCATTGAGCCTAAAAGTTGCATTGGAGTTAGCTATGGGGTATCAGTTCCAATCCCTCATATATTGAAAGCAAAGACAGGGGCAATGTACCTTGGAAAGGCGACTTTTCAAACAGCTCCTATTGGAAAACAAAAAGCGGATTGCAGCTTAGCGGTCTAGAACAATCTGTTGAAACACATTCTCTCTTACGAAATCAAATTAGTTTCAGAAGACAGATTCCATCCATCTATAGTGGAAGCGTTCTAAATTTGGAGTTTCAGAATGTGTGGGGCTATGTTTTAATGCGATGATTAATATGCTGAAAAATTTCCATTTCTTCTAATCATTTTCAATCATTTTGCTTGCCAGGAAACACCAATACAGTCGAAAAAGAATTACACCGTATTTGAAATAAATAAATTTAGCTAATTGGACTGTGTTATCTAAAATGATACATGTTAAGTTATAAAATTAAATATCTTTTCATCTTTAAAACACGAAAAACAGTTCTAGAGAATTTTTTGCGTTGTTACACAAAACTACTTGTTTCATATCGTAGGTCCTTTTTTCCGCGACGGGCAAAAATAATATTGATGTAATATTTAACACGATATCCTGTTTATTACAAAACTAGTGCAAACAAAATGGATTGCTTCAATTTTAGAAAGCTATATTTCCCCAAAAGCGGAAGAGGTAGCTTAGGTTGAGGATCCTCAAAATAAGAGGCAAAAAAATTATATGATCTATAGAAAGCACTTATTGAGGGTTGGAGACAGTTTGTAGAAGGAGTATTCCATTTTGAACAATGCCAGCTATCCGTTGCATTAAAAAACAATGCCACAGCGACTGTAATGCACAGGGAAATCACACCATTAAGTCCGGACACAAGATTTACTCCCATAGAGAGAACGAAGTTCTCCAGGGATTAAAGTTTGCTCAATTGATTTAATTTTTAACACAAAGATTTTTAGTTATCATCTGAAACAAAAAAGTTAGTTCAATAAAATATTTCTAAGGGTGTCTTAATTATTTTTCTTCTACTTTATTTTCACTCTACTCTTCTTCTCAGTCTTATAGTCTTTATTTTTAGCCTAAACGGTTTAGTCACCAAATGAAACAAGACACAATCCATGTTTCAGGGTAAAACAATAGCGAAGGAACCAACTGAATAGCTTCCATGTAAAGGTAAAGAAAAGAAGTGAGTCTTTCGAAGATTACCAGATAGTAGTCATATGAATTCCCCGTTTGCTTAATAGCCTGTGCTACTTCAACCTCTACGCGTTGTGGTCCTAATTCTGCAAATTCAAAAGAGACCTATTATTTTAACCTTTGACTTTGTGGTCAGCTTTATTGATTTTTTCTTTGCGGATTGTATCGTGAAAGAGAAAGGTTGGTAAAATAAAGTTGATTGTTTCGCTTAACGATTAAGCTTGTAATATACTATTATTAAAAAATATGTTACTCACCAATCCCCATTTAATATTGGATTTTCAGGAGTAGAAAAATGCCCAAATTCTAATGGGGAATAAAATTGTGTATTATAATGAAGGAAACAATTTTTGCAGTTATTTTGAAACAAGCTGAAAACAATTGTAATTAACGAAAGAAATAAACTCCACTATATTTTATTTTTCGTTTCAAAGCTTAACCCAAAAGTGCTAATTATCACCAAACATGATGTGAAAACTGATTTATAAATGTGCCACTTTTCGCTTTATGGAATCGGATTTGTAAAGATGCTTCAAGCCAGCCAAGTTTACAAAAATATTTATTGATCCACCCCAAACATGAAGTTAGCTATCTTAACATCACTCGCTGCACTTACTACTTTAGCTAGATCTGCATTTGTTTATATTACCGAAGACATCACTATCACCGCTGAAACATGGACCACAAGTACATACTGCCCAGAAACGGATTCTAATGAGCAAAGTACAACAAGTTTGGAAGAGAATACCATGTCAGAGGTTGAGAGAGAGACCTCAACAAGCACATCTTCTAAAAGAGTTGTTACAGTTGTTGTGCCAGTTACAATCACTGATCCTTCAACCACCACCATCACTATATATCCCGAATCTGAGCCTGACATTACTTTAACTACAGCGAATTAATGGCCCCAATCGATTATTTCTAGCTTTGAGGAGCCATCCATAGATTTGACATCTTCCTCATCTTTTTCAGAGGAAACAGAGTCCATTTTGGTTGAAAGCTCCACTGTGGATTGGACGAGCTCAGTTGCAGATCTCTCTATCACAAGTGAAATCAAGTCAACATCCATTGAATCTACCACAGAAGAAACAACATCCAAGGTTGAAAATAGGTCTGGAGCTGAAACTCCGTCTGGAGCTGAGACGACAGCTCAAACTGACCCTACATCCGAATTTGAAACTACGCCTGAAGCTGAAACTACGCCTGAAGTTGAATCTACAATAGCCCTTAGCTTCTCACTTGAGGGCCCAAGCTCTGTTCAAATTGATTTAACTTCGACTACATTGTTTGAAATTAGTAGCACATCAGCGGAGTCAACAAGTGTGGAAGAAAGTTCGTCCGTTGAAACTAGTTCATCCCAAGTCGAAACCAGACTTCAAGCCACATCTGAAAGTTCCATCTCAGAGACCCCGGGCTATGAATCTACTTTAGTCTCATTGCTGAGTGAGCCATCTATTGATTTCCTGACTTCAATGCCACCTCCAATTGTCATTACCTTACCACCTATATCGACCACTACAAGCATTGATACAACAGTGATTACCCTTTTCTCATGTTCGAATGATATTTGTTCCCAAGACACTCGTACATTGGTTTTATCAACATTAATTGAAGCTACTACATCCTTTCTTTCCTCAGTTGAAACCAGCGAAGTAGAATCATCAAGCACTTCCCCAACCGAGTCGAGCACCACTTCAGCAAATGAGTCAAGTTCCACATATACAACAATTGCTGCTTTGATTTACGAAGCTTCCACAGATGTCGTTATCCTGGTTGAATCTTCGTTGGAGCAAGTTGTTTCTACAAATACTGATATTAAAACAACAATTTTCACAATTACTTCATGCAAAGATAATAGCTGTACCATGGTTACACATACAACTGGACTCACAACTGTTACCGAAGATGAAACTATCTACACAACTTACTGTCCTTTGACAACGTCGATTGAAAGTGAATCAAGTAAAGAGCCCTTAGCTACAACGTCATATTCAGAAGTGGTTTCTTTCTCAGCCTCGTTGTCACTAGCTGAAGTTACTATTGAGTATTCAAAATCAGTGGGAATCCCTCCATATTCTGTCTCGGAGCCTGGATCAAGTGAAGTTAAAGAGGAATTGATAGAATCATGCAGTGGTGATGAATGTTTGACATCCTTGGCCGCAGAAGCTACGACTGAGAACAATCTATCCGTTGAAGCTTATCTTGTAGAGAAGCCTATTACATCTGATGCTCAAGAGACCATAGCTCAAGAGACTGAGTCTGCATTAGTAACTGAGAGTCAAGATGTCACCACCTCCGTGGCTGCACCATCGACATTTTCATCACCAGTACCAAGTGTTTCCAAGGATGTTGGAATTGCTACCGCTAGCGAGATTGAATCACATGTTACCACAATTGTCTCCTACAACTCAGAACAAGATGTGACTACTACTATCACATCAATAATTGAAATTACATCTCATGTTCAAGCGCCGTCTGCTGATGTCGAGGAACCTCAAACAACTGAGTACTGGTCAGAAGATGTCCCAGAAGAGCAAACTCTGGCTATTGTTACACTTGCAGAGTCAATTTCGATCATATACAGTCCTGAAGAATCTCCAGCAGTATCTGAATACCAAGGGTCTGCTACTGTAAATGCTCCAATACTAACTGCTGTTTTTGGAGTGTTATTTTGTTTTATCTAGTTAGCTTGCTTTTCAAGACTCGGCATTACATTGGCACCTGTCGACTACTATTTTAAAATTGTTTTTCTTGTATAGTCTTTGCTTTTATAAATACCCGTTGAGTTGAGATATTTATTCCAAATGCAGCAACGCTTCTACTCTAAGCTGTTAGTATTGTCAAGTCAAGTGCAGAAGCTTCAAGAATTTTATCATGTAGGTGTTGGTTGATTTCAAATTACGCCCGAAGACATTGTTAAGTGGTCGTAATCATGACGATAACGCATATATAATTCTAATCATCTGAATTCAATTGAAGCAAAACAAATGAATATACATACTTGCTTTGGCTTGTGAAGAAAGAGAAAAAGAGGATAAAAGTTTGCAAAAGTGTGCAAAATTTTTCATGTCTATTTTCGCGCAAAGACAGAAGAGCAGCTGAAGGGCAGCACGTGACAGGGTTGGGTTCCATTACTAGCGTTTTTGCCAAGTGGATTGCGAAAGTAGCAGGTGTATATAAGGTCCTCTATTATGTGTAAGATTAATATAACCTGGATAGCGCCCTTTAACGGACCTGTAAATGGGATCTCTTGACCAGCTATCTGTCTATACACTAGCACCACCCATAGCCACTTTTTACAGAGTCAGCCTTCCTGCCCTTTCCCGCAAACAAGAAAACACCGCCGTTAACCGTAATACACTCAAGAACATAACAATAGATCTAAAGTCTGGGGTCATTTCGGTTCTCTTAAGAAATTCAGGACCTGTATCGGAGCTCACCAACAAAGCAAAGAAAAAAAGAAAAAAAGACAGAAAAGAGTTTTTGTGTAATCGTCTTCTATGACTAACTTCGATTTCATCATTCGTTTTTCTGAAAAATCCAATCACAACCATAAACTCAGTATATAAATAGTTAAGCATAAGTCGTGATTCTATCTCAACTATCTCAACTATCTCACTTTCTACACCAAAGATGCCTATGTTAAAAGATCCATCAACCAAGTACAAGAAATTTCCACCGGTAAATTTGCCAAACCGCCAGTGGCCAAACAAAACCTTGGATAAGGCGCCAAGATGGCTTTCAACAGATTTGAGGGACGGTAACCAATCCCTTCCAGATCCTATGTCCATTGAAGAAAAGAAGGAATATTTTAAGAAATTGGTTGACATTGGTTTCAAAGAAATTGAAGTGGCTTTCCCGCTGGCTTCACAGATCGATTTTGATTTCACCAGATTTGCTATTGAAACAGCACCAGCTGATGTGTCGATTCAAGTTCTCTCACCTTGCCGTGAAGAGTTGATCAAGAGGACGGTGGAATCACTCAAGGGCGCTAAGCGAGCCACTGTCCACATATATTTAGCCACGTCAGATTGTTTTAGAAACGTGGTGTTTGGTTTGAGCAAGCAAGAGAGCAAGGACTTGGCTGTGAAATGTACCCAACTTGTTCGAAAGTTAACGAAAGACGATCCATCATCTGCAGGAACAGATTGGGATTTTGAATTTTCGCCAGAAACTTTTTCAGATACCGACTTGGACTATGCCGTGGAAGTTTGCGAAGCAGTTAAACAGGCATGGGAGCCCAGCAAGGAGAAACCGATAATCTTTAACTTACCGGCAACTGTTGAGATGTCGACACCCAACGTGTATGCTGATCAAATTGAGTACTTTGCAACTCACATCACCAATCGTGAGACTGTATGTATCTCGTTGCACCCTCACAACGATCGTGGCTGTAGTGTGGCTGCTGCCGAATTGGGTCAAATGGCTGGAGCCGATCGTGTTGAAGGGTGTCTTTTTGGCAATGGTGAACGTACTGGTAATGTTGACTTGGTTACATTGGCTTTGAACTTGTACACGCAAGGTGTGTCGCCTTACTTGGATTTTTCAGACATCACATCGGTGATAAATATTGTCGAAAAGTGCAACAAGATTCCAGTCCATGCCAGAACGCCATACGGTGGTTCATTGGTTGTGTGTGCATTCAGCGGTTCGCATCAAGATGCTATCAAGAAAGGTTTCGCTGCCCACCACGAAAAAGTCAAGGCTGCTGGTGGAAAGAATGTGCACTGGCAATTGCCTTATTTGCCATTGGACCCAGAAGATATTGGCCGTACTTACGAAGCCATTATCCGTGTCAACTCACAGTCGGGTAAAGGTGGTTCAGCATGGGTCATTTTGCGCAACTTGGAGTTGGACTTGCCAAGAGGATTGCAAGTTGCCTTTTCAAAAGTGGTTCAGCAACGTGCTGAAGTCAAAGGACAAGAACTCACCAACCAAGAGTTGTGTGACTTGTTTAAACAAGAATACTTTATTGACTACGACGAAGACGACAAGGAGGTTGCTGATGAGCATTACAAGTTGATTGATTACTCAATAAAAACCCCAGGTAAAGGTGTCAAGGAGATAGAAGCAGCCATCGAAATTGATGGAAAGTCCGTCACCGTAAAAGGACAGGGTAATGGTCAATTATCTGCTTTCAATGACGCCTTGGCCAAGCATTTGGGCATTGCTTTCGATGTCAAGCATTATCACGAACACTCTTTGGGCGAAGATGCTAATGCTAGAGCAGCAACGTATATCGAAGTCGTGGTCAACAACTCGGTTACCAGATGGGGTGTTGGTATCAATACCGATGTTTCACAAGCATCTTTCCTCTCATTGATTTCTATTCTCAATGGTTTAAAGAGGAATAAGGAGATTTAAGTAAAGTATTTATTGAATGTAAGAGAACAAACAAAAAAATTAAAGTGTAAACAATTTCTCAAACAATTTCTCAAACATTGCACGTCAATTCTCACCACAGCAACAACACCGTCCATACGCAATGACACAAGAACCTTCCGTCGACATAGCTAATACCTATCAACAGATAAATGAAGCTGAAAAACAAGCTTTAAAACTAGAGCTGATGTTGGATTCGTTTGAGGCAAAGCTAGACTCGATTTTAAAAGATGCAGAGAATATAACCAAGTCAGAAGAAAATGGATCAGGGGAGTGCACTTCCACAGTGCAAGCAAGCTCCAGAGACACCGCGAGTGAAGAAAAGAAAGAGTCTTCTGATTCTGCATCTACAGTACAAGTACAAGAGGGAAACTGATCTACTCCATTCCTATTTACTTCAACATACCTTCCAACTCCTTTCTCGAAACAAATTCGGGTTCAATGGTGTCGACAAACGGATTAATTGGGCGCCAAGGATTTACGACGAGATCGTTCCCCTCCTCAGACAATCGAGGGATTGCTACTTTTGCCGGTTTGCCACCATCTAGCCACCATTTCAGTTTTTCTGAACTAGGTGGTGGCAACTTTTCATTTTCATAATCGGCGCTCTTTTTGTCAGGATCATAAGTCAAGGCCGACAAATCTTGAATTCCACCATACCTCAAATTATACGTTTCGTATAGTTCATTAGACAATCTCTTTTTAATACCATGATTGACGATTTTAACTGTAATTTGAAATACTGCGTACACAGCCCGATGGTCAGAAAAGATGATATTATCGATACACTCATAGTCCATTGGCTTGATTAGGTTCTTGCGCGACAAGTACAATATTCGATCGGTCCAAGCAGGAACTCTTTGTTTTTCACTTGAGTCATATTTTCTGGTGCCATTATCAAACTTGTAAGTAGGTGGGAACCGAATCTCTTGTTCAGCAAAAAAAGGGAAAGTTTCACCACTTGCCATTTGCCTGTTCAACTGGTCGTACTCGTACAACTTGCCGTATTTCTTCTGATGTATCAAAGATTTCACTTCCTCGCTCGACAAGTCTATTCGAAAGTTAAAGTCACCTAACCAAATGACAACATCATGATTGGGAATTCTTCTATTCTTCGAAAACTTGATCCCCTTGATCAAGGTTTTATAATTGTTGTGTCTTTCTTCGGTGTTACTGAGTCCTGCGGCTAAATGAGAAGATACAAAACACATTGTTGTGTCAGAGTACTTGAAACTGACAGCGATTCCTCCTTTATTCGCAGCCATCCCACCAAGACCTGTTTTTTTAAATGAAATTTCAATATTGGAGATATGCTTCACCTGTGACTCTCTGACAAAAAGGAGCAACACGAGTCCTCCTAGTTGACCGCTCCACATCACCATATACTTGTCCTCTTGTGCGAGACAGTTTAGAATTTTACGCTCCCATAAAGTTTTGTTTTTGAAATCCTGGGCCATCATTTGGTTGGGCTTTAATTCAACAATTTCCTGTAAACCGATGAAAACCAAGTCATGTGATTTACCATGTGGTAATATCCATTCATTTATATCTCCCTCGTAGAAAACTGCATTCACGTTGAATGTAGATGCAAATACAGATATATCCAGCTCTGATGTAAACTCTTTGCTGCGTTTGGCCAACTCTTTATCAATGTAATCGTGAAGCGGATTGTGCAAACTAATTGCAGACTGGTCTTGCAACCTACCCAACAACTTGAGTAGTGCCATTTCATTTGGTTTGGTATTATCCACCACTCCACTTAAATACTTTTTCGTAATGTGGGACTTTACTGACGAGGCATTTGACTTTTTGCTGGTGTGTAACTTGTCGCTGTATGAAACAAAATTGAGCGTCAACTGAGTTATTATAATGTCATTCTCCTGCCATAACTTTGCGTGTGATGTAAACAAGTCTCTGTCTAAGTGTACGCCAATCTCGCTGAATGCCAACAATATCACCTCCTGACTAATCACCTTTGACAAGAAGTTGGCTTTGTTCAAGCTGTCAAAGGAATTAATTCTGAATATACCCAACTGTTTGCCAACAAAACTAGTTGTGGCATTATCATAGAACAAAGCACCAAAGTCTGTCACAGAAGTAGCTACTCGAGACTGTATCTCAGAAGGGTTTTGTGAAGTGTAGCCTATTTTCTTGATCCTAGCAGCAGGTATGGGAATGTGCGTGTACTGAAACTTAAAGTCAGATGTGGCAGGGTCTCTATGTGCCACAAAGTACTTCACCTGCTCTTCAAAGGAAGCATTTAAAACGCTCTTGTATGACTTGTCTGAGAGTTCATTGAGCACATGAACATCACCATATTGAGCAGCAAGCCTTTCTATATGCCTTGTGAACGCTTCCTGTGATGCTTCAAATGACCTTGGAAACACGATTTTTTTATTGCTAGCTCCAATTATATTCTTGGTTGAAAAGTTGTTATCAAGTTCCCAGTACATGGGGACATTTCCTCGTGCAATCACGTATGATAGACAGAAATGTTCAGTAAAGAGAATCACTTCCGATTCAAGATAGTTTGAAACGCACCCATTACCATCACATCCCCAATCGCCAAAAATGGGCCCTTCTTTGGCACTGCTTTGTTTCGATATCAAAGTTAATAACGCATCTTGACCAGAAACTTCAGTGTTGATGGTTTTCGCATATCCACGAGCAATAATAATGAGGAACCCCGTCTCATCAATCAACCTCTGTTCCGACAACGTCAATCTATTTCTAAACTCGAGTAGCTCCTCCATCATAAACATGTTCCACAGGAACCGCCTAAAGTAAGAGGCATCTGCAATTAACTTGAAATCGGAAGTTCCTATACCTCTTTCCTGGATTGTAGATGTGATATCAAACTGTCTCGAGTAAAAGAATGCACCACTCGATAAAAGTTTCCTCACCGAAGAACCAGGGTACTTTACCTTTTCAGTGTCTTGATAGCGCAACTCATCAAAGTCTCTATCAAAAATATAGTCGTACTCATCACTGTTTAAGCAAAAAAACTCAGTTCCCGTGATCTTGTACACCTTGTCATCCAAAGTTGGCGAGGCTACTAGCTCATGCTGAGTTATAAAGCCTAAAAACACTTTACCTTTCAAAGGTAAAAGACCAATAAATCCCAAGAGCTTGTTTCGTTTAGGGGTTACATCTCGGTATGAGCTTAGATTGATGTACTCCTTCAAGATAAACTCTACCAAGACCTTGGAATCGTCTTTATCGCTGTGACTGCGCTTATGGCCAAGTATTCGACTCTTGATACCCTTGTGTTCGTATGTTGGGTTTGGGTGTCTGACGATTAATGCATGCGTCGCAGTTGTTAAAACAAATGTCCGTGGTTTATCATTGAGGTATAATCGCATGCTGGTGTGGGAAGGGCTATGTTTGGGAGAGAAAGCTCAAATATGTTGATACTGATGTTGCAAGTTTATAAACAAAAAAATTACAGTCGATATTGTCACGTGAATATCTCCATTGCCTTGTAATCTTTTGGTGAACTAACGGTTTAACCAGCAGCAGTGTATCTAATAGAGATCTAGAGATGTAGCACTTAGCGCTTAGATCTGTTGTGCTCACAGTTCGATTACTATTACACTGCTGAATATCAGCCTCAATACACTGAAATAAAAACGTACATTTGTAAACAACTACAGCGTATGTTAACTAACGATTACTACATTCCCTCATGCTACCTTCTTGGTCTTCTTCTGCTTCAAGTGACCTTCTGGAAGCCAATTAACATCGTATCCAGCTCCAGTTGATGAGCCAGCTGAGGAAGAAGTGGCAACAGGAGAAGGCGATTTGACACTCTTTTTAGTCTTAACGACGGGTGCTGTTCCTTGAATATAGTTCTTGCCCCAGATCTGATAAGCCAAGTAGAGCAAACCAGCAAAAGATGCCAACAAGACGACTTCCAAAAAGATCAATCTTGGATCGAAAAAAGAAATGGCTTTATCAAGAACAGAAGCCAACTGACCACGACAGGGAATAACCTTGACTAATTCACCTTGGACAATAAAGACTTGTGGCACCAATTCATAGTTATTTGGAACCAAATTGACCGCGACGGTTTGTTCAAATCTTGCTGATTGACCAGCAGCAACTTGAACGGGTCCAATTCTTCCTTGAGTCAAGTTTGTCACAGCCTCTTTAGTGACTGGGTTCAAGAATTGACCAGTGACACCAATAATGGAAATCTCAGTCTCTTCATTATTGCTTAGGGTGTATTGAATGGTAATCTCTTCCCCATTGGTCCAACTGGCCACGTCATTCTTTGTCACTTCTGGGGTTTCTTTAATGCTGTAGTCAACCAAAATGTCAACCGTCTCCTTTCCTGTGGTTTGGTAGGCTGAAACTGATGCAATTGATGCAGAAAGAACTGCAATGATGTTGGAGAATTTCATGTTCTGTAAAACTGTGGATGGTCAATGTTTTGAATGATTGAAACGAAATTTTTCAACTTTTTTTTTTTTCATGGACTTTAAACGAGAGTAAAGCTAGAGCACACATTATGAGAGATTAAATTACAACGTGATTATTGTGTACAACTTGTTTTCACCAATACACTTCTACTACATTGTCATACCATGCTCAAGCGACCGTTCAGAATACGAAGCTACTCGCTAATACCAAGCCTTAGCCATAAAAACAACACCCAGGAATCAGTGCCCAATTTCGAATCAGATAAAAGGTTTGCCCAAGCTGTCAAAAGATACGAACGACGGGTAAAGGGATACGAAGATGCTATAGAAATGTCGAGGCAATACAAGCAACACCGGTTGAATTTGGTTGATATTCTCCAAGACAAAAAGAATGTTGAGGCAATGTTTGCCAATGATGCAGGGTGCAAAATCACATCTTTCAAAGACATGTGTAAAGACATGAAAGGACACGAGGGTCTTACCTATACCGATGTAGAAATGCGAAACACGATGATGTTGGTGGCCAACATGTTGATGGAAAATGTGAAGATAGATTTGAAATTGAGGAGCGTAAAGATTGATCACGATATTGGGAGTTTTATTGATGAGATTAAAACTTCAAGTGATTTCGTTTCATTGGAACTGTACCGACTAAACTTCCATCACTACAAATCTTCGCAGTGGCTAAGTACTTCAGAAGGTAACACTATTTCGCAGCTTGGTTTCGCTCAGCCCATTGTTTTTAAACTGGCTCAATATGGGGATAAAGAAGTAATACAATCACTAGAGACGGCGTTTGAGGACTACGCAACCTCGAATAAAAAATTATCTCACATTCAATTGGCTGTGCAAGTGGTTAAAATACTACTATCCCCTCATAACAATATACCAACGATTAAGCTATGGAAGTACCTATTAGACAAACTCGGCAATTGTAACTTGTTAAATTATCAGCAAATTATCTACTTGTCGTTGTTTCAGTATAAACACCAGCCTACAGTCCTCGCAGATCCTTCACCAGCTACTGACTCCATCTTTGCTCCACTAATGGCTGACCATTTTGCCCATTTAATTCAAAAGGATCCGGAAATGCTTCCATCACTACTCAAGTATCAACTACTCCGAAGAGACGA
Organism: Lodderomyces margitis; assembly: GCF_024628925.1. NCBI lineage: Eukaryota > Fungi > Ascomycota > Pichiomycetes > Serinales > Debaryomycetaceae > Lodderomyces > Lodderomyces margitis. The sequence continues at coordinate 79,730 of NW_026261866.1, forward strand.
CAAGACATTTTTGGAATTGTTGTCGTTCTTGACGTTGGATAAGATTGCTGGTGAGATGCTGGTAATTAAATCGCCCTTGTTATCCAAATCGAAATACAAGCTACCCACATATATCCCTGGTCTTGATCTCGAGGAACGGTTATTGACCATTTCGCGCAGAAGCATGTACCTGATTATGGAAATGGCTATCGAGTTGGGATTGTACCAATATCTCGATCTCCTATTCAACAAAATTGTGTTGCATTCGCGAGATCAAGAGCGGATTGAACTCAATTACGTTGAGGATGTGTTGGTTGAAGGCAGAGTGTTTGATGAGCATTTATTTTCAATCATGTTGGATGCTGCTGTAAAATCAAATGATTTGGGACGAGTGGTATGGTTATTACCTTTTGTAGATGAGTACATTAAGGAAGGAAGTGGGATAAATGATGCTTTGCGAAAACAATTGTTGACGACATTGAAATTTTTCAATCTTGAAGGTAAGCTAAAGAGTTATGAGGAAATATTTAGCAAAGTGTATTGATCATTTGAAACTGATCTTGGTTGTGTATGTTTCCATGAACTTAGACGATAGTCGGAATTTTTTAGTGTAGTAATATGTAGGAGTACTCACTTTGGTTTTCTCCATTCCCTCAGCATCACTCTGTCTACAATAAACTGTTCTCAATCATTCTCATTCACACATCTATCATTATATTACAAGTGGTACAACATTAATACATATTCTATCAAAATAAAAATGAAAAAGCCAGTCAAAGCTAATCTAATCTATCGTATGTATTTCTTTTCAAAGTAGCGCGTGGTATTGAAACCAATGAATGCAAATGCAAAAGCTAGTTCAAAAGCAATATCACCACCATAATCACCAATTTGTCTAGCAATAACACCCATATACCACGTCTGGTTCATTCCCAAAATAACACCAGCAACACCACAACAGAATCCAAAAGTACCCGCCAACCCAACTGGATAACTTTGTTTATCATTGTAACGCTCATAATCGTAGCTTCTAAATTTGCCCTTGTGCCAAATCAAATGCGAACTTAAAACAAGCGATTCGTAAATTGCCAAATAGTATGAGATCAAGTTCATAAAGTTTTCCATAACGGATTCGAACTTGTAATAAGCTGGGATACAAATGGCCAAAGTGGCACCATTACCAATGATGGTCCAAGCAACACGAGGTACTTTGGAAAACTTGGTCCAAACAGTTTGGGCACTGAGGGCTATTGAGTACATATTGGGGATATTGTTGGCAATGGTTGACAATGCCAACACGACACAACAAAATTGACCAAATCCATGTAAAGAATCAGTCACCAAAATCGAGTAAACTAATCCACCAACGGAGTAGTTGTCGTACAGTTCAGCCCATGCTGGGTTTGTCTTGGTTGCGGTGGCACAAGCAGCACCCAAGATCAAAATGAAAACGGATGGAGCATAGATACCGATAAAGATTGCGATGAAAAGCTTGACCAAATTAGTGTTTCTTGGTTGGTAAACGGTGTAGTCGGACGCATAAGTAGTCCAACCAGTGGCAAATCCATAAACGGTACTACCAAAACTCAAAACGTTACCTGCAGTAGTTTCACCACCAACAAAGTTTGCACTATGGAAATTGTCAGTCATGGCAAATCTAACAATAAGAATGATGAAAATAATCAAGTTTGGAATCCATGACCATTTTTCATAGAAATGGATGGCGTGATAACCAAAGAATGTCACCAAGATGGTACAAAGCACAAGAATCAAACACCCAGCCCATGGAGGCAACGCACCATTGTTGACAATATGCAACAACTGAGCACTTGACATAATATTGACAGCACCCCAACCAACACAAGCAACGACATTAATAACACTGAAAATCCGTACTGTCAAATCACCAATCATGAACCGTGACAAAATCATTTGTCTCAACCCCAATGTAGGTCCAAAACAGGAAAAATAAGCCACGGTGAAATTACCAATGGCCGAAAAGAAAATAATGGTTAAAACTGCTTGACCAAAAGCCAAATTAAAAACAGTAATACCCAATGCACCTAAAGCAAAAGTAGCAATGACCAAATTGGCACTCAACCACATGGTGGCGGCGTTCCATACCGAAGAATCTGTCTTTTCCTCATCGGTGACTAAGTCAATACCTTTTGTTTCTGCTTTTAATTTGTGGGCCCAACGATCAACAAAATTGAGTTGTGTATCTTGTACCTCGGCATCAGAAGCTGAGCTTGGGGCGAAATCATCATAAACAATGCTCTTTTCGTGCTCAAGACCAACTGATTTTTCCTCGGTATATTCCTTCATCTTGGGAGCTTTAGCGTTAGATTGAGTAATAATATTATTATTATATTATAGAACAGACAGGGATTTTTTGTAATACGACTTTGATGTATTATTCAAGAAATTATATTAGAATGGAGATGGATAATCTATATTTCACTGTGTAAATGTGTCGAGTGAAATATATAGGAGATGATTTAAAATAGGGGGGGAGTTGTAGAATGGTTGGTTGTTCTAATATATGGATTATTATTGAATAAAAGTGTGGTTGTTTGTCGAAGGGGTTGTGTTTGTGTGGGATATAAAGATGTACTTATATTATCAAGCCCAAAAGTAGTTTGTCAGTGGATCAATTTGTAATTTAGAGATAAGAAAAGAAGAAGAAGAAGAAGAAGAAGAAGAGGGGAGATGGAATTAGATTAAATGAAAATTTCTTCAGATGTAAAAAGCCTTTGGTGTATTTTAGGGTTTTGCATTTTGATGTTTGTCTCTCTCTGTCTCTTTTGTCACTCTTTTGCCTCTCTTTAAAAAGCATTAATTAATTGTCCCATCGGAAAGCCCTAAAATTTTAAAAAGAAATTTCTTTTTTTTTTCTTTTCTTTTTCTCATGCGTTATTAGATCCATACATACATACATACATACATATATATATATATATATATACACTATAATATGTTATCACACAATAACATACAATAAGAGAAAAATTTTTGCCGTTGACTTTTAAATTTTTAATTTGCCTTAAAGATAAGAAAGACACAGAGACAAAATTAAAACTAAAGCTAAAACAAAAATATATAATTCAACAGAAATATATATCTCTCTATAACAACTCTGTGAAAGATGGAGCACAATTGACAATACCAATGAGTAAGTCCTTAAATTAGTAGCAACTATCATTAAAGCGACGAGAAAACCTCCACTAGTTTTCTTTTTCCCGTTTCTCTCCATCCCCCCCTACCAATTAAAATTCTCAATTTCGGGATGTGGACGTGGACCCATGACTAAAATTTTACCCCTTTATGCATATTACGCAATAAGCTTTATAAAAACCGCCTTCTCTTTCTTCCATCGGAACACGCGTGAAATTTGATTGATAAGACAACTTACTTTATTGTTACGATAGGCTAGAGATCCTTTCAAGTTGGGGAAATAGGGGTGGAAGGGGGCGAATTACGTTCGGTGCCATCCATTGCAAACTTAGAATCAGTCCTTACAGAATGATAACCCATCCAATTGCAACTAATATATTGCTTCGACTAAAAGAAACAGAAGTCGAAAGCCCCTGGAAAAAATTTTTTTTTTCTTTCCTCAAATAAATGCCGTGTAAGTAAATGTTACGTGAAACACAAATGAGAGGCGGTCGTATTTGGGCACAAAAGTGGAATAGATGAGATCGTTTCCGTACAAGACCGACATCAGCCCACAGTTATTGTTCTTCTAGGCCCCTAAAGATTCAAACCATTGTTGTCCTATCTCTGTTTTGTTTTTTACGGTCAGGTTTAATTGTTTTGTTAAACTGAGAGGCAGGACAATAAACTGTTGTATCTGATTGTACAGTGTTCAGCATTTAATATTAGGTACCACTGTTGAAACCTCGGACATATATGTTACTGTTGTCACGTGAGCAACAATAGACACCCTCTTGTCCCTCTTCATCATGTCCTTGCGGCCCCCTCCTCTACAATCTACATCGCAAACGATCCAGTTGTTTCATAAGTGCATATATTATCTTTGATATATCTTGGGACATTCACTGTGAAACAGATATTGTAGATTACTTTAACTCTGCTTCTCCCTCCTATTTTCTTCTTAATATTTAACAAACCTGAGGAAGATAAAAGAAAAACAAAATACAAAAAGAAGTTGTGGAAATTTGTATTTTCATTTTTTTTCCACTATTGTTAAACCTAATTGGTGCATGTACGAAACTTTATCGTAATCATTGCCGTTTTCATAATGTCCCTGAATTTATTCTTTTAGTTTTGGTAAATTTCTTCAATCGTTACCATCAAGCTTTGTCGTTGTCCAGAAAAGACGTTCGAACCATCGTCGTCTTTATTGACTTTAAAGCAGGAGCATCAGATTCAAAACGTTTTCCGCTCTTCAATATTTGTTGTTTGACCGGTTGACATGTCAGGTTTGATTCTCTTTGGTTTTACCCTTGTGAGAAATTGGCCATTTGTTTTTGAAATATTCTTTATTCTGTTTCCATCACATCCAAATCATTCGTAGCAATTTACCCTTTATGATTTTGGGACCGATTTAATTTTGTCAAACGCGAACATTGTCAGTGGATGTGTTGACTTTAAATTGCCAAAACTTTGCTTGTACCCCTCACAAGATACTTTTTTTTAAACGTGCAAGCTTGTTATTCATATGATTATTTTCAAGTGCCTGACACTTGTAATAGATTTAAAAATTTCATAGAAACGAAATTTACATTAGACTAATATACAAAGTAAACAAAAATAAAATTTGTAGAACTTTTGTTTAGTCTAGCTCTAAATATTCCGTAGCTTTTGCAACTTTTAATAATCTGGCAAGTTCTTTGCAAAAAAAAAAAATGATCCATCACAAATCTGCGGTGTACTACAGTACGAAGTGGAAATTAGAAGTAGAACAAGGAATAATATGGCAAAGTTATCATCTACATTTGAATTTAATTCAATCGGTCACTTGAAAATCTATAATGAAAAACTATAAGCGGCGATGGTACAATCTCCTTTTAATTTTATTGCTTTCCTCCTCCATACAGCATGGTTGATATTTGCCACTTTAATTTTTCTCAATAATTCACAGAATTTGGAATCAAATTGGCTTTCTTCGTTTAGCTTTTGCCCTCTTCACCGCCTCATCAATCTGTTCTTGAGAATATCCACCAGACTCCAAAAATTCAATAGCAATAGCATACGTGTCACCTTTTTCGCCCCATGGTGTAAATCTAAATTTTTTGTCCAATACAGGGTCATGGCAAATGATGTTACTTGAATTCTGACACATGTAATCAACCATCAGATCAAAATCCCGTTCTTCTTCTTCTGTATCGAAATGATATGGTCCTCGGTTTCTTTCGCGTTTCGCAAACACAGAGACCATGAGTGACAAGAGTATAATGGAAAACTCCATAATGAGTTAGTGATGGATTAGCATCCTTTTCCAGTCAGTCAGTCATTCAGTCAGTCGAAACTACAGAACTTATATAATGTCTTTACCAACTATCGGCCACGGTGTTCCTTCGATTTGATATGAGAAAATGGATGCTGATCTTTTTGCAATCATTTTTAGTTATGCCAACTGGGAAATGAAATAATAGCATTTATGATGATTCAACATTCTTTTGGTTCTTTCCTTATATTAAGAAGTAGTGTATCTGTTAACAAATGATATAAAAGATCTGATGAATTAGAGTCTAAGCTGCTGTCGTACAATAACTTATTTACTCTTCAATTTATAAACAGAATATTTTGGTGGCTGTTCACTAAATGGATTAACATGTGATTTCACACTATATTCCAAATAGCTTATTACTGATTAGTTGTTGATCTCTGGACTAATGTAATTGATCAGAGAAAACCTCTTCCTGTTGATAAAGTCTGTTTGTTGTATTGAGTTTGCAGTTTTCTCTTTTGGAATAGTGAGACCAGCTACAGACATGGCTCTAACATTTGCCACTTCATTACAATCACACCTCAGCTCATGATTGTGCTAACATACTAGACTATTTCCCGTCGAAATTACCTCTTACTTTTCGAAGCACCTGATTTCATATCACAATATCAACGTCGATAGTTTGATTCGTCCATTAACCTTGACAAATGGGGGAGAAGATAGTGACATATTTGCCAATATCAAGATCAACTCAATACATTTAATGATACTATTTAGCTAATTATCCTTTGAACATTTCCTATCATCACCATCATTACCATCATCACTATCATTACCACCATCACCATCATCACCATCATTTCTGTCATCATTATCATCTCCTCCATCTTTTTCAACACAAGTGAAAACAATATGAGTCATGTAATTTGGGAAATCTGCTACAACCTTTTTTCCAGCCAGTAAGCATATATCATGATATTGCTTAAGAATTAAATCTACCTCACTTCCATCATTTAATGGATTCCACAATATCCACTTAATACACCGTCCTTTTATGTTCGACTCTAAACATAATTGACGTTTCCTATCTTTCTGCTCCTGAAGGACTTCAGTCAACTGATTGCTGAGTGACCTCTTAATGAAGAGGGTCACCTTGTCCTTCAGTTTATTAGCCGCCTTCTTTATAACTTTGCAACCACTTCTTGTAAATCCATTCTTCTTGCAATCGAATGCGGATATTGATCCCTTGGCAATGATGAACCCACCGCTTATTTTCAGTAAGGCCACATATCTTTGAACTTCGTCATCAAATGTACAGATTCTTATTGTACTATTACTTTGGCACTGAAGGAAGTTTTCTTGGATACTTGTAGTACTGCACGTTATTAAAACTAAGAAGCATATCAATGCGATGAATCTTGTTGCTTGCATCATGTTTGGTCGAATTCTAGAAGTGGAAGACGAATGCAATAAATTGTTACGCAATCAAGTTTTATAGTATACACAGAAGCACAGTTGTATCCTGATTTGAACAATGTACACGGCCATTAGTTGGCACGAGAAAATAGAGAATTGGTTGCAAATAAATAGTTGCAAACCAAGACCTAATATGAGAGACAAAACAGTTGACTAGCAAGCTGTTCTTTAAAAAGTAAATTCTTCTGCTTCAGCAAATAGCATTTGTAGAGCATTATAACGTTTATACGTTATGCACCAAGAGACCACATCAAACCAACTACAAAGGTACAACAATTCCAGATAGATACAATAGATACCAAAATCATTCTCAAACAAGTTCATTTTTTTTCTTTCTTTCACTTATATATTATTTCTCTTTATAAAAAAACTCAAACTAAAGTTAATAAGCAATCCCATTGGCTTGAAGTATAGATTTCAATCTGTCAACTTCATCAGCCAATGCAGATTTCTCAGTCATCAACTCTTCAACTTTATCCTCCAACTGGGTCATCCTCTCCATTTTTCTAGCCCTTGACCTCCTGGCAGCTTCAGTGTTCTTGGCTCTTTTCAAAGCAGCCGAATCCTGAATACCATCTAAAGCAATGGGTTCTAATGACTGTGACCGTTGTTTCTTGGAATATGTGACACATCCTAAATGGTCAACTTTAGCCTTTTTCGATGATGGCTTCTTCATATCCAACTGAGGAGTAGGCAAAGCAGATGAAATGTTGGGGGTAAACAACTGCGACTGTTGATTTGACCTTTTGGCACCATAGTCAGCAACAGAATCTACCTCTCTAAATGATCTCTTGTTTGAAGATGAAGGGGCAACACTGGTAGCAACAGTGCTAATCAAATCTGGACTGGATGCCGAGGTAGTAGCCGCAGAAATGGTGTCATCTGACAACCCATTTGGTGAAGCTTCAATCAAAAGAGCCTCCAAGATTTCGTCATGAGGAACAATTGAATCTGCTTCATCACCAGTAACAGCAACACCAGCAGCATCATCGGTGGCGGCATCATCTAAGGATAGAATTGGACCATATTCACCATCACCTTCCCCTTCAGTTGGGAACATGGCATCATCATCGTCTCCAAAGAGAGCGACCCAATCATCCTTAGAGTTCACCTTGGCACCATCCATGATGAAATCCAACTCATCAAACATAGGAGTATGATCTAATAAAGCATCCTTGCCGTCCAAGTTGGTACTGAAAACAGATTCCAATACACTTGAATGGATTTGAAAAGGCGATGCAACTTCCTTTTTCTGATTCATCTCTTCTACAGATGAAGCAGCGCGACTTTCAGTTGTAGCTGTAGCAGCAGCATCAACATTCTTTTTTGGTTCAATCATCTTGTCATTGACCATTTCTGGAGATTCAAACAATGAATCTTTGAAATCAATAGGTGTAGTAGCAGCAGACATTGTTATTAATGTAGTAGTAGTAGTAGTAGCAGCAGTAGTAATTGTAATTGTATTTAATATCAATGGTAATCAGTAAGTATCAATGTAACAGTATTCTATTTTTTAATAACTCTTGTATTGGGGAAATGTTCAGTGATCTAGTAGTAGTAGTGAAAGTGGGAACGCCATAATGGACGGGGATAATTAATAATTTCTATTTCAACATTTTTAAACAGGGGGTAGTAGATTGTAATAAACAAACGATCAAATATTCTTGATGGATATTGTTAAAACTCTTTTTTTTAAAGTAGGATATTATTTATGACATAATTCAATAAATAACAAAGGGTTTTAAAATTTTTTTAAATTGTATAAGGATAAACAAATAAATATTTTAAGCACACATAGTGGATAAATTAATGTAGGCTCTGGAAAATATATGGGGGAAAAATAAATTTAAAGTGATAATTATAGTAGTAGTAGTAATAGCTATGACGTTGTGTTGTTTATTTACTGTTGTTATACTGTTTGTTTGATCAAAATGTTGAAGTGTGGAGAGAAGAAAAGAAGAAAAGAAGAAAAAAATTTTCAGTAAAAGTGGGTTTTTAATTTTTCGTGAGGAAATGTTGATAATTTTTATACTACACTTAGGGCAATAAACCACTAACACTAATAGTACCAAAGTACACGACTCTAATAAATGTACAAAGTGAAACAATAGTCTAATTTTGATATTATAGAAACACAAAGCCACTTTCATTCTATTCTTATTGGTTAAAGATTTCTTAACAAAGGTCGTGCATAATTGTCTCTATTAAACGTTTCATCATTTTTATGACTCATTCGACTAAAGATATAATTTCAAAACAAATATTGGTACCTCCAAAATCTAAAAACCCCTCTTTCTACAGATGCTCCACCCCTTTCAGGTTTTTCAGAAACTTTATCTAATACAAGCTGTTCCGTTTTTCCAAATTCATTGACTTCAAAACACACATGGCATTCATAGGAAACCATATCCCGAGGTGAGAACAAAAAAAAAAGAAAATTGATAAATCACAGGCTTATTTGTGTATCTTTGAGGCGCCTACTTCCTAGTTGGGACAGCACACACAAAAGCCCCGACGGCTGTAATGGGCAGGTTGCCACCTCCAAACTCCGAACTTATTCGGACCGACTACTTTCAAACAGCAAACGCCCTTTCTTTTTCTATTCGTATGACAGTGTCTATCTACTTTACGTGCTCACTTTTTCATTTTCAACCACCTTGGTAATTTAGATTTCTTCTTGTCATCCTTATCTTCACCATCTTTAGACTTTGGTTTTGATTTGAAAAGCCCGGTTTTCTTCTCACCTGCCGGTAATTCACTTCTATGTTTCTCCAACTTTACTGCAGGCAACTCATCACTTGGCTTTATAACCAAGTCTTTTGATTCATTATTCAAAAATGGTCCTTTATGAGTTTTGTTTGACTCTTTACTCAATTCCCAAATTAGAACAACTTGTTCCGACTTGAATTCGTCTAAATTGTGCAACTTTTCATTATTCAATGCAAACGATTGATTTAATTTGGTAAATGGAGGATATCCAATCTTTAAATTATAACTATTGATAAACTCAGGAATCAACAATTCGTCAAGTTTCTTCACAAGCGAGCCAAACTTGACCTCATGGGCATTTTCAAGGAAATTGATTTGCAACATGGCACCATCGGGGAACTTGACACGTATAAAATATTTGGCTGGCTTTTTGACATCAGTCTTTTTCACCCTCTTGGCGGAATTGCGTATAACATTTTGGTAAGTTTTGGCTTGGTCAACAGTCATGTTGTAATCCTCCTCTGGGTTTTGATACGCCGGCAGTGGTTTATTCGATGGCATGTACAATTTAGGAGTTTCATCAGCCTTCTCCTCCTCGTAAACAAAATTGGCACCTGTTCCATCTGCTTGTGCCTCACCCGTACTTGGGCTTGATTCAGACTCTGTAACGGTGGAAGGAGTATCCTCGGCAGCTTCCCTCATCTCGACATCTTCTTCCGGCTCCTCCGGCTCCTCCGTGGGTTCTTGTTTCACCTGTTTAGATCTCTCGTGCTCAAGCCTTTGCCTTTCTTGCTCTTCTTGTAACTTCTTTTGTGTTTCCACTTCCTTGCGTTTATGAGCCTCTGCCAACTGTAATCTGTTGGCTTCTTGTTGTTTCCTAAACAAGGCATCCTTCTCGTTTGTCAGTTTCTGATTTTCCAATCGAATCACAACACTATTGGCATTCCCCACAATTGATCCCAATGTAGCTGTGGTGTATTTTTCATAACTAATCACTAAATCCAAGATTCGCAATTGCGTGGGTTTTTGCAAACGTCCCACTGTTTGTTCCACAATGTCTTCCAATGTAGTAGCTACAGTGAATTTCTTTACCACAGTCCCTTTCTCGCTGATAAACTTGACATTGATTTCCTTGTTCAGATCTAGTTTCTTCACCTTAAGTGTAAGTTTGGCGTTGTTCAAAAGGTTGGTTAATCTGATGGGTGATGCTGAATCCAATGCCTTATTGTTGTGATACAATTCGGCACCGAAAGTGTTGGCATCGATGCTATAGCTCGTCAAACATTGGGATATAAACTGTGATATGGTCTGTGACTTGTTAACAGTAAACTTCTTTGGCTGCCCTTGGTATGTTATATTTAATGCTATCGTTGCCATATCGGAAAGGGATTGGTAGTTGTATAGTGATGGCAAAATCAAAGGAATTGAAATCGAATTATATTAAATTGAATTAAATAAAAAAACATAAAAACTACAATTTTAAAGTTGCAGTGTCGCGACGATGCATACTTACGACATTACCTCACTGTGTCAATAAAACACAAGAAGGCGAGGAAGAAAACAAAAATCATAAAACAGAAAAAAGAAATACATGACTAACTTGCATATCTCTTCATCAGAGTTGTCAATCGTTTTCAACGCCGACAGAGACATCAATCAAACCTAAGCAATGTGTATTTGCCTTTCAGATCTTTTATTAATCGTTCTTTCGGTTTTCTTCCCACCCTTACCAGTTTGGATTCGCCGTGGAGTTTGTTCAAAGGATTCAGCAATCAACATTCTCCTTTGCATACTTGGGTTCATTCCTGGTTTAATTCACGCATGGTACATCATTGCCAAGTATCCACCTTATTCTCATCACAGTGAGTCAAAAGTGTACTATGTTTATAGAAATGATTTGGAGAACCAAACTCCAAGAGATCATCATGAACATGCTCACCACCAACATCATCATCATCACGACGGTCCTCACAGCCAGCACCATCACCAGGATAGTACTCGTGAAGAACCGGTTGCTCAACCAGTTTTTGGCTACGGATCAGTGGTTGAAGGAAACAGCAATGGTAGTTCTAAAGCTGGTCAGCATGCACCACCAGCTTACTCAGAAGTGGATAATAAAGTTCAACACTAATATAAGGGGGCTTTGAGTAATGAAATGGAGTGATGTTTAATATGGTTTTATTGGTTTATTTCTACATCATCGTTGAATAGTAATTTTTAGTTTAATATAGAGGATTTTTAACCTGGAAACAGATTAGTGCTATTGTAGAAGGTGGTTGTGGCACACTGACTCCTTCCATCCCTCTTTTTTTGGATCCTAATATTGTCCATTCTCACTTTTTTTGTTCAAAGCCTTGAAAGTGGAGCTTATCTCCAATCACAAGCCAAAGGTGCGAAAATAGCAAAACAAAAGATAAGAAATTCAATGATACAGCACTGCAGTACCATTAGAGAAAGCCCACAGCTACCTCATGACCTCCTTAATACAAACCTCGATTGAGGCCATGGGAAACCCCAATACCTCAAAGCATGAAAGTTTATCCTCCCCCTCATCTGAGTCTTTTGATGAATCAATTTCCGAATCTAAATCAAAACCAACCAAAGCTTCAGTAAATTCAATTCCTATATTAAAGTCGATTCAAGACTGGTGGGCATCGTCTCCAGAACTTAAAAGAGAGCACGGTACAATAAGCAAGGAAGATTCAAACCTCAGGACTGCCAGGTTGAAGAATAGACAAATCGAGTTTGATCTATTTAGAGCAATTTTACCTGATGATATATACATTGAGCCGCCCGTGGCAACCGAGGAGGAGGACAACAACAACAACAACAACAACAACAACAACAACAACAACAACAACAACAACAACAACAACAATAATAATAATAATAACAACCAATCTAAATCAAGTTCCATGAAAGGCAGGCTAATAGATGTTGACCTCAAAGACGGATCCTTCATTCACGAGTTTTACTTGGAAAATGATGAGCCTGGTCCAGAACAACATATCGTAATCATACACGGATACATGGCGGCCTTGGGCTATTTCATTAAAAATATTGAGCTGTTGGTTAGAATCCCTGGAATGCGGATCCACTTGATTGACTTGCCCGGGTTTGGTAATTCGGCAAGACCCAAATTCCCCAGCCAATACCTCACTAAACCGACAAAAAAACGACAACAAATTGAACAAGTTTTGGATATTGAAAATTGGTTCATTGACAAGATTGAAAATTGGCGCTTGAATAGAAACATCTCCTCTTTCAAGCTCATTGCTCATTCAATGGGGGCATATTTGTCTTGTTGTTATTTGATGAAGTACAATAACCAAAATGAGTGCAAAGTGGTTACTGACTTGATTTTGGTTAGTCCAATGGGTACAGAGTCAAATGAGCATAGTTTGATCAACGATGAGAGATACAATGTGAATCTCCATTACACTAGCGATCCATTGCGAGAATTGCAATTTGACGAAGACAATAAAGAAGTGGTGATAAGTCCTGAATTCACCAAGGCGTGGGAACTTGTAGGCAAGCCAAAGTTCCCCAAAAGTCCTGTCTTGAAAAGACTTTGGGACAATAGTAAATCGCCATTTGATTTATTACAAAAGACAGGCCCTTTTTATTCCAAGTTGATATCATATTGGTCATTTGCCAGGTTTAGAAATTTTACTGATTCTGAAGATAGCGTTGATTTGGTCTATAAGTTACATGGCTATTCATTTTCCATCTTCAATCAATACCAAGCGTCTGGAGAATTGGCAATTACCAAGCTTATAAACCATGAAATATTGGCTAAATTGCCCCTTTGTGATCGCGGATTTGTTGATTTCCTCGTTGACAACAACATCAATAGTTTATGGTTGTATGGAGATAAAGACTGGATGAATTCGAAAGGTGGCGAGTACATTTGCGAAAAGATACATGAAAAGAATAATTCAATTTCAAAGTTTAAAGTGGTTAAAGATGCTGGCCATCATATATATTTAGATAACCCACAAGCATTCAATAAGCTTGTTTTAGATTTTTTTAGCTTAAATACTTGAATAGATTAGACACGTCTGCGTTTCCGTTAATCACCGTATTGACCAATTTCAACATTTCAATATCATCTTCAATCTCTATTTGGAGCTTCAAGTCTTCGCTTACTTTGTATGCATTGGCAATGACGTGGTCCGGGATGCCTGCCAATTTCGCCACATTCAACCCGTAGGAATTATTAACTACTCCACGACACAAATCATACAAGAAGATGACTTCGGGAAATTTCCCCTCTCCTTGGTTAATTTCTTCGAACCCCATGTGATAATTGACAACTTCGCCCGGATACTCATGTTCCAAAACATGGATAGATGGATAATGGGTGATGAATAGCAAGAGCGGTTTCGATTCCGATTCTATAAAGTATTTCAAGATTGAATATGCCAATGCTATTCCATCAGCAGTACCGGTGCCTCGCCCAATCTCATCCAAAATCACCAATGACCTCGTTGTTAGTCTTTGGATGATGTTGCTGCACTCCAACATTTCAGTCATAAATGTCGAGTTACCCTTGAGTATATTGTCACTAGCACCCATGCGAATAAACACCGAGTCAAAAATGCCCATTGTGGCCGAAGTACACGGTAAATAACAGCCAACCTGAGCCATGATGGTGAATAGAGCAACCATCTTGACATAAGATGACTTACCACCCATGTTTGGTCCGGTAATAATCAAAGCACGATTTGTGTCGTACTGGATGTTGATATCATTGGCAACGTATCCATCGCGCAACTGCTCAATTATAGGATGCCGTGCCTGTTTCACGTCAATTATCAAATCATCGGTTAGCATTGGTCTTACTTGATTGTTGAGCACACTAGCTGCAGTTAGGGAAAGTAAACAGTCCAACGTAGATAAATGTTTGACAATCTTTTGAAAAAACCCATATTGTGAGTCTAAATCTTGTAAGAATGCAACAAAGGCTTCGTCGCATCTTTGTACCAACACCTCTTCATGATACTGTTTCAACTTGTACAACCTTGCAATTTCCTTATTCCTAAAGCGACTTACGGTAGTTGTCCCATTGATCTTGATAAAGCTTGATGGCAATGAATCAACGCTTTTCCCATTCCTGACTTCAATAAGATATGGCTCACGATTACTGGTAACGTAGTTAAGTTGAGGCCGTTGTAGCAATTGCCTAACTCTGACAAGCTCTTCTTCAAGTAGTTGCTCAACGTTTTTAATCTCAGCAAACTCGTGATTGATATCATCGTAGCCATAATTCAAGTTGAAAAAGCTCGCCTTTTGATCAAATGGGTCTTTTGGTTCATTAAACAAGTAAGATGGGTTAATCATGCTGATAAAGTTGTCAACAATGCCAAAATTTGCCAGCTCAAGTAAATCTTGCAACATGCCAACAATCAATGGTGACGTCAAGTTCAAGCTCGAGGATTGTATTGTATTGCCAAACAGTTTTACCAACTTCAAAAGCTCGTTAAAGCTTTGCAACAAAAGGAAAATTTGTTTTCTATTGATCCGGGTTGATTGGGTTGTTGCTGAGTAGTGAATCTTGATTAACAATTCCTCCATATCCAATGACTTCCCAATCTTTTCCAAGTGCTTCATTAATGAATCAACTACATGGTCAAATTCCAGCCCCAAATCTTCCACTGCATTGTGTCGCTCTTCAATTTTCTCCCTGTCAATCAATGGTCGAGAAATCCACTTGTGGAGCAATCGTCTACCAAACCTGGTCCGTGTGTGATTTAGGAGCCACGCCAAAGTGCCTCTAGGAGATTTTGGATCTGTTGCATTGGTAAATATCTCTAACGCCGTTAATGTATTAGCCGGTAGAATCATGTATTTTCTCGCATCTTTGAAAGTTGAGATGTTTTGTACTATTGTGAATACGTTGCTCAATTTGAACTCTGCCAAGTACATGACAAGCTCGCTGAAGCATTCTTGGATCAGCAAGGGAAAGCTTTGTGTGTAGTAATCAATCATATCCTGATTTAGGTAGTCGCTAAATCGTATGCCGTTAACCTCTTTGAGTTCAATCTTGAGTTCGTGATTGACAAGTCTTAGACACTTCATAGTACTTGGACTTATCTCACTCTCTTTGTTAATAACAACCACCTCACTTGGTCGAAGGTAGAGCAACCGAGTTTCCATTTCCTCTCGACTTACATCATCAGAAAACACGTCGTATATTATTTCTCCCGTCAAGGGCTGCACGGCAACAACTGCAAATTCACGTTCCGATACTTCATTGATGCAAACAATGTAATTATTATGCTCTTCCTCGACCGAATTTGGGATTAAGTTACTTCCAACAAACTCGTCACTCATATAAGTTCCCTTGGTGTACACTCCAGTCACTTCACGCTTCATCAAGTCTCCACTTTTACCGACCTTGTCTATCTCCTTGACAATGGCTGATTCCATCTGTTTAACGATCCCCACTTTCACCCCACTATTAAGTATCCTCTGCAAATTGATATGTAGTCTAGTATCAGGAAAGGAACAGTAGGCAAAGCGACGATCGGAGGCAGGGACATACATGATGTTTAAACATTTCGACACGTGTTTTGCATTTTCTCCAAAGACCTTATACTTGTAGCCCACTTGGATAAGTAGCATCTTGTCAGGATGCAGTTCTGTAAGTTCTATAATTTGGTTTTCTAAGGGAGTAAGCTTTGTAGTCCGTGCCTTCTTTATCTTGCGATCGCTCGTCGCTGCCACCGGTGTATTGCGTTTTGTTGTTGATGGAGCGGCAGTAGATTGCTTGTTATATTGGAAATTTTCGAGCACGTTTGAGCCCGAGGAGTTAGATGGAGGCGGCGAAGCGATGGGAGTATCTGCTGGAGTATCTGCCGGAGTAGCAAGACGAGCTTCTTCGGGTTGTGGGTCTTTCCTAGATGTGCCAGAGGAACTTGGATCATGTTTAACAAACTGAAACTTTCCAATATCGTTCGAATATGCTAGCTTTGGCGAGTCGGACTTAAAAAGCTCTTCATTGTCTGAGCTTTTCGACCTCTGGCTTGAGAAAAACTGACTGATTGAAGGTTGCTTCTTGGGTGTCATTGAATCTCATAGAGTGTTGTGCCTCTCCTTCTGTTGTCAGAAAATTGGCAAACGCGTTGTTTTTGCCAAAAAATTTTCTTTTGCAACAGAGTTCACAACACGAGCCTAAGCTGGTTTCTTCATTTGACCAACACCAGTAGTTCGCACGTTGAAGATTGGTTGCTACTACACATCCACTCAATAGCTTACTTCTGGTATTATACGCTCTAAATAAGCTATCTAACACGACTAAAAGTTATGCTACTTACCGAAGTTTTTTTGTCGTACTCATTGTTGCTGTTTAACGACGTAAGACTCAAATTCCCGGCATTGTTTGTAAATACATGATGTCCATTATTCTTTGGAATAGTTGAAGGTAACGTGCCAGACGACCTTGATTTCCGCAATACAAAGTCGTTTATACTAGACTTTGAATTTCCCGTGCTTGCTTCGTTTCTCTCTATGCCATCTGTAATTCGATGCACTGTCTCATAACTTGAACCGGAACTGTTTGACATTGAAGACCCCTGTGGTATGCTGTAAGTGACACTGTTTGCACTTGATGTACTATTGAAACTGTTGACTCGGCTATTGCTGAGGTTAGAATGCTGTCGCGAAGAAGATCTCGGTCTTGTTTTGACTGGGCTAGCATCAGACAGGTTTTGTAATGATGATCTACTGGAATTAAAAGCTACCTTAGCTGCAATTGAAGAGCTTGACGACGTACGAATTGGCTTTAATTCATTCTGTTGTATTTGCATGCTTGGCGAGGCCACCTGCTGCAGATTTGGACTTTCTGTGTATAAATTAGTTACGGGTGAACTTATCGAGGGTAATACCGATGATTTTGAAAATGAGGGTTTGCGTGCTCTTGTGTTTGTGATGTATTGATGGTCACCTGGTTGTGCAAAATACGACGAACCACTAGACACTGATTGCGGAGAATCCAACTCTTTCTCTTTATCAATACTTGAGACCCCTAGGTCAGCTGCTACCGGTGATATTGTGACCGACTTGATCGATGGTGTCTTCGGCGGGTTCAATGGAGTCAATGGTGCAACCATTCCGTGTATCAGCCCAATAGAGCTACCCTGCAAGGATGTATGTGATGTTTTCGTTGAAATGTTTAGTGGTGTAGGCTTGTTATTAACCGCAGTGTTTGATCTTTGTCTAGAAGTGGGCTGAATCAGGTCGTTCGGCGATGTCTTGTGTTCATTCGGCAACGATTGCGAATGCTGTCTCCTGTACTGCGGTCGCAACAGCTGTTGCAGATTTTGCAGCTGTATAGACATCAGTGCAATCGGGCTAGTCAATACCTTATTCTCCTCCAAGGACACTTGTGACGAGCTATTGGCTTTCGCCGAATCCAACCAAAGTTGATGTTTCATTTGTGGCGGCGTTGCAAAATCAAAATTTGCCAAGCTCCGGTTCTTTATCACTTCATACTGTTGAATCAATTCAAAACTGGAAGCAAAATCCTTTGCAATCCATCCATTAAAGTTTTTGACCTTTTCAAGAGTCTCCAATGCCATTTGCGCCGACCTTTTGTCCTTGGACTCGGCAATAATGTAATTCAAAATCTCACACAAGCAATCTCGACTGCCGTATTGAAAACACAAATGTAGGCAGGTATCTCCATTGGCGTCAAGTAATTGGTAATTGGCGCCAAATTCCAACAACAAGTTGGTTCCCTCTTTAAAGTCGTATTTGCAACTGTAATGCAACGCAGATTGTTTATGCTCTCCGCCCAATGAGTTGAGCCATATTTTACCCGGGAATTCCTGTAATAAATAATGCAAAGTTTGTGAATGATGATGTTCCATACATAAATGAAGCACGTTCAAGTTGTCAAAAGTCAATAAATCCAATGTAGTGTATTCATTTTGCAAATTGCCCAACGTCTTGTTGATGAAGGTGATTAAATGGAAACATATCAAGTAATGACCGTGATAAGAGGCATAATGTAGATTGGACCATCCCTGATGGTTAGGGTCGACATTGAGCCACAAGTCTGGAAAGCGCGAAAGTATCCGCTTGACTATGGCAAGATTGCCAGATATTACGGCATTTCTTAATCTTGATGAAGGGTCTAGCATGCTAACATAATGTGTGGGAGTGAATAAATACGTGAAGGATCCGAGCTGTGCTGCGATTTGGGCGACAAAACGGAGCTAAAAAGAAAAAAAAAGGCGGTTAAAACTGGGGGTGAATTTGAGTCCGCAGGTGAGAGACACAAGTTGTCAGATAATGTATAGCTTCAATGACTGATCTCCCTTTCTTGTGAGAAATTGAGTTGGAATGATAATGCTGTGATACTTTTTCAACTATCTCAGTGTTGATAAAAATAGTCTTAAAAAATAAAATGCCAATCTTTAATTCTTTATTAATTTTATAATTTTCTCAATTGTTCTAAATTAATTTTGTCCCATTTTTACATTTTTGAAATTTAGACGTGTCGTAATTTAATTCTTTTTGTTGTACTTCTTCGAAAGTAGTCTTGAAAAAGGCTATGTTAGGAAATGCCTCTGCGAGTGCAGGGTATATTAGGGACACATGTATAGAAGCAAGAGATTGGGGAGGAAGACTCGTTTCAACAAGTGTCCATTCAATGAGAAATGACTTAGCCTGGTTTTCCATTTATTAATAACTTAACAATGACAAAGTCTTTTTTTCTTTTGTTCTTCTATGCTATTGTTGTGCAGGCTTTGCGTACATCACGCATAAGTTTGGGACATAAGGAATGATCATTTCAGAAGGAAAGCTTACATTAGTTTCATTTAGTTTTCAGTTATATATATCTCTCTCTCTTTGGTTTTATTTCTTATGCCGGCAAATCACCTGTTCGAAATAGAGCTCTTTTAGTAAGAGATTTTCCTAAAACTGTCAATAGCAAGTCACACTCTAAATTTCTCCTTTTCTTCTATTTTTGTTTTAAAAAAGCCTTTAGACCTGAAATTCGCGGATATAAGTTCAGTCGAAGTCTGTTTTGTGTGTGCAGTTAGAGAAGAACCAATTGTTGTGTATATCCACGGAATCCCCGGCCATAGAATTTCAAGCTGTCACAAGTACTAAGTGTCAATGTCTTTACTGGAAAGGACAATGTCCAATTTACAATACTGAGGAGTAAAAATATTTCGCACACACTAGTGAACCATAGAGAAGAGTACTACAGACACATCTACAACCTGGTGATTAACAATGAAGAGTACATCTAATCCTTTATTGATACACATGCATTGCAAAAACCAAAAAAAAAAACCCAAAATCTCTAAGCAGTGAGTCTCAAACCATTTGCGAAGTTTTTTACCACTAGAGTGCACCACCTCGTCCATCTATCAATTAGGACCCCTCCAAAACGCTCCCCGTGGCCTTTTCCAAAATATAACTTCTCATAACCCCCCCTTTTAGTGGTGTTCAAATGGCAACTTAACACCAAACATGACAGGTCCATCTTCTCTAATCCTGTAAAAAATCCAAAACCACATTGTGGCACCCATTAGTTTAGCACCCCAGTAGATATGTGGAGCAACATGTGGAGCAGCAACTGGTGCGTGACGTATGTATCTAGCTAAGTGTCCAGCAGCCATTGTTTGTGTAAATGTATTGTTTGCGTTGTAGTGATACTAAACGTCTTTCGCAGAGTGTTTGAGGGTTGATGTAATTTTTTTTGATGCTTGTTTGATTGGTTCAAAAGTCGTGGGACTGCGCCAAAATATGAGTCTAGGCACGTGATGATAGAGATAATACACCTATAAGATTTCCACTGAGGGGTAATGTTTGAAGGAACTATTCAACTATGGACCCAGTTAGTGAATCCTGTGACCTCTAGTAAACAAATCAATGAACCTAGAAAGGAGAATGCCATAACTTTGAAGAAGTATAGTACATCTTGATATTAGTTTCTTAGGTTTATACAATTGTCTACGAAAATCGAGAGTTCAACGTTTGAATCGGTGACTGTTGTATTTCAGGAACTTTCACTTGATCAGTCGGTACATTTGTCTCGGAGATCAAAGGGTTGGGAATGAATTGAGACTGTACCAAGGGAGAAATCTGGGTAGACAACGGCGAAAAGGATTGATAATGGGGCCGCTGCAAAGTATCAAGCTGGTTCAATTCTCTTGGATGTGCTTGAACTGCACCCAATGCTGCTGCTGCCTCGTGTTGTAATTGCGGTAATAGCTGTTGCAGCTGTCCCAGTTGGTGAGGATGTACGGTAGTTTGAAAGTACTGACGTACCGCACTGCTATTTGACGAAAGTCCTAATGCCCTCATGAGCTCAGGATTCTTACTCTGAAAGTCAAGTTCTTGTGCACGTCTCGAATCTCGTTCATGTAATCGGTAATGCCGTGTCATGTTTGATTTAACACTAAACATTTTCCCACACCCTTGCCAGGGGCATTGGAATGTCTTCTCCCCGGTGTGAGAATAGTAATGTGTTTGAAGTGACGATGGACGTTTGAATTGCTTGTTGCATATGCGACATCGGTTGCGTAATGCTGTTTCTGGGGTCATTTCATGCTGCTGGCTTGACAGGTGTTTGCGATATCTTTTGCCACGGGTAGGGGGTGCCGATACAGGCGACGCCGAAGATGACTCAGATGGGTATTCATTTGGTGGTAGCCCTGTTGACCACAATGGAACATCAACAGCAGCAGCAGCCTGGGATTGAGCTAGTGATGCGTTGGTGGATTGGGGGAAAGTTGAATCTATTACTTCAGGAACGTTCAAGGTGGATGATAAATAAGGGGGCTCAAACGGCTGTAGCGCTGCCATTTGCTGAATTTGCAGCACTGACTGAACGCTTGACCCGAATTGGGGTAAATACATTGGACGAAGTGAAGGCATTGATTGACGTTTTGGAATCTCTTGCGCTTTAGGTTGCGTGATAGAACCTAAGGAAGCATGGTGAGATATAGACTGGTTAAAAGATTGAATATTATTGACATCTTGCGCAAGCTGACTGGCATTGGCCAGCAAATTATAAACACAAGTGCCGAACACTTGTGTTGTTGGTCGCTGAATCTGGTTCAAGTTCTCATTCGTCATTGCAAACTCGTGGTGAACAGGTGGGAGATGTTGCATCGATAGCTGTTGAAGTTCTGGATGTTGCAATGAAGCCAAACCCATCCCTAACAGTTGTAATTGCAACAGCTGTGGTAGGAAGTTTATTGAGGAGTTGAAATGCTGGGGAAACTCTTGGTTTTGAGCAGTGAATGTAGTTTGTGTTTGTGTTAACATGGCAGTTTCGGTTGAATTTGGTTTCGATTGCAAGCTTTGTGTGTTCTTATTGACAGTAGTTGAATAATTAATTATTGCTGAAGGTTTATCTGTTGTTTTATTGCAATTCTTTTGGGTTTGGCTATTTGACATTGCTTTTCTCAACTTCAAAAGATATAAGTAGACCCTGAAGCTTTGGATTAGATCTCACCCAAATCCACCTTTCTGTTTTTGCAAGCGAATGGGGGGTATTTTGGTGACAAAAATTATAAACAATACCTGTTTTCTTTGCAGAGAATTGAGGATATTTAGGAATTGAAGCCAAAGAGTTGTAGTATTCTGGACATACTTCGAACAAAACAGTGTATTTGATGACAGACAAAACTAAAACGCCGCCCCGTCCCCCCTTGTTTTTTTGGCTCAAGATAAACTTGTTTATTTATAGAAAAAAGTTAGTGAACATTTTAGGCCTTCTAGTTTACATTTAGCAAACACAATAAGACCCTTAACGCCTGAGCAGGAGAGAATAAATATGTTCAATTCTAAATAAAAAAAACCAAAAATTACAAAAAGGAAATTAAGTAGGAGGAATTTTTTGGGCACAACACAGTTAAAACAAACCCGTTTTTGCTAGCGGCATGCACAATTTATAAAATAGAAATCTAGTACAACATGGTTACAAATTCTTTTATGATTCAATCGCGAATAGCCTCCCCTATGCTAACCATCTTATTGTATTTATATTATTCCCTTTGCGGCACAAAGGAACTCACCTCTTTTTTTTTACTTTGTTTTTATTTTTTTTCCTTTTAGGTTAGGTGGTAAATGCAAAAAGGATAAATTTGGATTTGGTAATGCTTATATAATCACATAGGAGTAAAGAGTTTTTTGCATGTGCAAAATATTGTAATTGACTACAACATTTAGAGACTGCATTCGGGTGCCTCATTTGCTAGAAAGAGTCTAGAATCAGCAATCTTGTGAATAGACCCTGCACCAACGGTTCCACAGGCAGTCACGGCATGTGTAGAAGCTTCTTAAGATTATAGTATTGCAGGAAAAAGGTTTAGTATCCGTTGGAAAGATGGAGAAACCTAATTTGCTTTGCTTTTCTGTTTAGAGCATTGCCCATTATTGAAACTTTTTTTTGATCAACTTGGACTTCTGTGTAATCCTCTTGGTGTATCTCAATTTAGAGGCTTTGTACTGTTCTTTTAAAAAGTCTCCAACTCCATCTGCACGGTTGATCGTGCAATTGTTCCTAAGGAAAGGTAAAGAAAGATGTCTGGGCTGTTGTGGTGGGAAATTCTGAAACAATAGTTAGGCACTCAATATTGATTTTTTTTTTTTAGTTTTTTGTTGAGGCAATTGAACCTCTCCCTCGTAAACTATCTCTTTTATTGCAACTTTTCTCCACAAATTGCAATTGAGACAGAAAAGCAAAATTTAAACAGGGTCAAGATTGGGGCTTAAGTCAACGTCTCCGCCTTTGTTGGCGAGTCATTTACGGTGATCTTTTCTAAAGTTGTTAATATTTCTTGGCATCTGTAATTCTGAACAACTGATCGATAATTGGATTTGTTCTCTCAATCGTCGTAATTTGTTGGGTGTATCTGTAACTAGTTCTGATATGCATAACGTGGTAAATCTATTTTTAGAGTCAGACACGACTCTAGGTAGACGCAAATACTAACCGAACTCCCGTTAATTTCCATTATTGTGATTGTGGAACAGCAAATTTGTGATATTGTTGATCTACCAACCTTGTTTTTATTTTCTAATTTGAAATGTCGAACCTTTGAGGTTGCAACGTACAAAACAAAGGCGGGATGTCTAAAGGCTACGATTGTGTTTGAAGAGAATACGTCTAACCTCGGCAGATATAATAAGTGTCTATTGTAAATCTTTTCTGTTTTTTTTTTTGATATATTTTATATATTGTCTTTATTTCTTTAGGGACCTTGTTATCCTGTACATAGGAGAAAGGTTCTTCCTAACAGAAACTTTGCTTTTTAGATAATGAGTCTATTTTCTCCATGGAACTTCGTAACACCGGCATTCTAGAAGTCGAGTAGCCTAATTACCTTTAGCAAACTCTTTGTAGCTTGTATGAGTAATGCAGTGGAAAAGTGCACGCTTAGCAATGAGCTAAATAGAGGATTAGATCAAGTACAGACTATTTGACAATACTGCATACAGCTGCTTCTAAATTAGATTTTCGTAAAGTGTTGCGAGTTGCACAAAGCTGAAATTCTCAAACCACAGTTGTTTTATTTTTATCTGAAGAGTTTTACTACAGCAACCACTCAGAGGAAATAAAACAAACCCGTTTCTTATCTCCGGTAGAATGAAGGGAAAAGTAGGGAACAAACAATAGCAACAATTTTTTATAGACAGAAGGACAAGTAACGACTTTTTCAACTACAGCTAATTTTAGACAAAAAAAGAAAGAAAGGTTTTGCCGCGGTTATCTAAAGTTTTCTTTGTTCGAAGAAGATAGGGACAACTATAGTGATAGTAAAAGCGGGGAAAACGAATTGCCGGGGAATGAATTCTCGGAGGAACAGCTTAAAAATGCCCCAAAAAAACAAAGGACAATGACGTCTAAATCTGTGGCCATTTTGATCAAAACGTCCAATGGAATACGAGTTTAAGGTGACTTTATCCACGAAACGGATATGACAGGAAATAAAACTCAACTGCCCCTAAATCAAAAAAAGAGAAAATATTCAACTGGCATTCGACGTCAAGGTTAACTTACAAAGTGTATTCGCTAAAAATAGATCGAAAAAGAGAGAGAACGAAGTTGATAGCAAATGAAATCTGCCGCCGATCGTTAAGAATCAATGCTATGACGCTAAAAAGTAGAAATAAAAAACAATACAAGGGAAACAATAGAAGTGAAACAATACCTATCAATTTATTTCAGATCCATAATAATAAGTCAACCGAGAACAAAGAAGAATAAACTAACCTAGCCGCGTTAGTTAAATAATGTGTTGATAAAAAAAAGGTCTAGAGAAAATGCCGAATCCGGAACTTTTGGTCCTTATTAGACAATATAACTGGAGGAGTGTCTACTTGCGATTGACGAAACATGCAACATCATGATATCCTCCAGGCGTTTGGCCTTGTTGCAGAGTGGACTGTACATTAATTCCAGTTTGGTTTTGTCATTTGTTTTTTGTTTATGGATAAAATTACCCACAATTTGCTGCACGTGCCTGGTGTCAAAAAAAATAAAAGAATGATTTCCGATTGCGCTTCAATCTCCTATTTTCGGATTTGAACCCTATTTGGATAAGGAATGTTGCTGAGGGATTGCTGAGAGGCTGTACAATTCTAATTGAAAAGCACATATTTTCCTGAGAATGCATTCTCATATGTGATAATACTAAGAACACAACAGGGCAGCTCCTAAATTTTTGCATGTTTATTTGGATGAAGATTGTGTAAAAATTGGAGAACAAGTGCGGGAAAACATTTATAAAATGATTGGTGTTATTATACGAAACTCTTGCAAAGATATAAACACTGTTCTTACGACCAATAACAACACACTTCACCTCATTATCAATCGAAATACTATTCAGACCTCACGATATTATATGACATCCTTTTATTTATTATAGATCAATCCTGCATACAGTCTCACGGAACAGTACAACCTTGACCTTGAATGCCATCAAAATACCACAGCCCATATATATAGCCGCAGCATTATCTTGCTATCAATTGATGATTATCGGTCTTCATTGTTTAGATACAAGAAGTTGAAGTCATTGAATTCACGCAAATCTTCAGTCCTGCTTATTCGAAAATGTGTTGCAAAAAAAATGAAAATAATAATAAAGGAAAGACTTATATTATCGCTTACCCTTTTCGATAGAGCCGCATTTAATGTGGAAATTTCCTATTCGATAAAATTGTTTTTTGAAGAACTACCATGCAAATTTTGGGAAAAGGTTCAAATTCAAAGAATCGGCACGGTAATAAATTTACACTGTTGTTGTCTTTGTCTTTTCTGTTTTTTTAGAAGCTCGATAACTGGTCATCTACTCTTTACAAGTGAAAAGAGATATCAATTACTTTCCTTCAGTTGATCGATTCCATCCTCTCTTTCCCACAATTTGTAAATGGTAAAGCAATATATCCAAGTCCAAATTATATTTGCTCTGAATTAGGAGCAATCGGAGATAGCGTTTGAAACAGACAATAATATAGCAGTATTAGGCGATGGTAGCGTTTATTTTATATCCTGTAA
Source organism: Lodderomyces margitis (assembly GCF_024628925.1). Lineage (NCBI taxonomy): Eukaryota > Fungi > Ascomycota > Pichiomycetes > Serinales > Debaryomycetaceae > Lodderomyces > Lodderomyces margitis. Next base: position 105,841 of record NW_026261866.1, read on the forward strand.
TTATTTCAGGTTTAACGATCCTATTCAACCGGAATAATACAGAGTTCATAGCCCAACCCAAATGATAAACGGCCGAGGAGTTCAAAAAAAAGAAAGATCCAAATCCGCAATTGGTTGACCCGTAAATGTTTCGGCCCTCCACCGGTACGATAGAGAGAGTTAACAGGGTTTCATCGATCCGATAATTTTGCGGACGGAGTTATCTGCCGGAGAAACCCCGGGGAAAAAATACAATTAATTTTCTAAGCCTGGCTGATTTGTCAATCAAACGATATTTGTACGCCAATGACAACGGCAAAGACGAACTATTTTGATAGACAAGGCTTCGGTAAAAAGCTAGTTTAGCAATAAAATTGTAGTTTTGTGGGATTTTTTAAGAGAGAAAGAGGAGTATTGTAATTGATTTCGATTATTGTTCATGCATGTCATTTATTTAGAGGGGAGTCAAGTGGTCGAAATAACTTTTGCTTAGTCACGTAATGCAGTCGTATCGTGATGGTTGCTGTACCATTTTAAGAACCGTTATTGCCGGAAAGAAAGGGCAGAGATTCAGAAGAATATTATCGTAATCTATTAGATGCTTTGCTCTTATCCAAGTGAAAGGGGTGCATGTGTTGTTTTCTCGTGATGTGTTGAATAAGTGTTTTATTGCTAGTAATATTTGATTGTTGGCCAGTGGAACAGGTGGTGGTTTTGAATGTGATGATGATGGAAGATAAGTGATGATCAAGTCAGCGTTCGCTGTGTCTGGTGACATCATAAGTTGTTCTATTGGTGGTAATGTATCGTTGGATGAAATTTTGTGTGTCTTTTTTTGGGGGTTGAGGGGATTTAAAAGAAGAAAAAAACAAGAAAAAGACAATAGGAAGAAGAGCCTAACAATTGAAAAACTAAAACATGGCTGGCAGTAAGTTTGTCATCCATACAGTATAATACATTTAGACACAATGGAAGTTCAACTGTGGTGTTAATTGATAAAATGGAACGGGAAGGAAAGATTGTGTTGTTTCTATTTTTAACTTCTATATATTTACTATTTTTACCATTTGCTGTTGATAAATGAGATTTAGTAGAAGATTAGGCTTTTAAAAGGGGGGATATCATACATATACTATAGTTTTAATTTTGCAAGAGAAAAAAAAATAAAACGAAGGGTTGTGATGATGATGAGATCAAAACGGTTGTGATGTCATAGTAGAAATAGAATAGAATTTCTCAATTCAAGTGCAACATGAAAGATTATTTTACCAATTTGCACTTGGCAGATGGAAACCACATTGGAACATTCAAACAAAGGGAATAAATGTATGCCTATGAGTTTCAGAGGGAGTACATTCTTGACCAATGACCTTCTATTCTCTCTCCTTTTTTTTATTCGTTCTCATTTGTTGTTTAATAAACTTCCCCCTTTCGGCGTATTAATGACTTGCATATTGAAAAATTGTTTGTTTGTTTATTTATTTCTTTTTTGTACATAATGCACTACTTAGTAAAACCTTAACATTTTCTTGTCTTTGTGGCTAATTGCGTCAGTTCAACAGGAGAACAGAAAAAAAAACAGCCAGCACAGATCACGCATTTATTATCAAACTACACCTCAAAAAAAAAAATCAGCCAGCACGGATCAATTGAGTAGCAAAGAAGCAAGGTAAATACACAACCAGCCAGCACGGATCACAATGAGATTGCGATCTTAGATGGATCTATTGGAGGCACAGTCAGGAGGTAGGCTATGCTTTTGTTTATGAATCAGAGAGAACACAACACAAGGATCGTATTGCGTACCTGTCTTTATTTTGTTGTTTTTGCTTCTAAAAATTTGTGTGCTTTCACTATCTTTCCCTAGCTGGTTGAATTTTGATTCTTTACAGCCAAATCATAAACAAACAAACAAGCACAACCATAGTTTAACCCTTGACATACACAAAGGAAGCAAGTAAAACAAACTATTACTGTATACTGTATACTAAAATGTTAGAGAGGCAATGCTTTTTGCTTTATTGTTTTTAAGTTTTCTAAATTTTTTTTTCAGTTTTTGTCCACGCAGACACACCAGATACAGGCTACACATACCATCTCTTACAACCACAAGGGGTGAAATCAATTGACAATGTAGGTGTATGATAACTGAAGACATTATCTTGTGAGAAATGCCAACTTCGTAGCAGAAGCAGTACTGGTAAGTTATCTGTTTGTTTACTTTATGCTTGTTGTAAAAATTTAGCATAACGTGCATTATATGCACCTTGTGGTAAAAATATAAAATAAAATATTTTTATATTTTTCTATTGTTTATTTGATTTTGTTTCATTTGGCAAAAGAGATTAGTAGTGAGGTTATAATTTTCTGATTTTGATTTGATGATGATGCAATTTAACATTTACCATACTATACAATAACTATATAGTATACACTCCATTAGGAGCAACTACTAATCCAAAATTAATATAAATAGGCATCGAATTCCTCTTTTTCTTCACTCAACCCCTTTCTTTTACTTTTCTTCATCAATCAATCAGATCTTCTGTCAAAAACCTTACATCAGCATACATTTTACTTGGCAGACACATACTAAATAATATTCATACACATACACACACACAAAATGAAGTATACTACAATCGCTGCATCTGCTACATTCTTGACTACAGTTTTGTCTGCTACTGTTCCATCGGCGCCATGGACTAGTTTGACCCCAACAGCATCAATTCCATCAGATGCCACTACCGATTACACATCTAGTTTTGGTATTCAAATAGAAACTGTTGAGGCTGCTTCTGCTTTATCAACCGATTCAGCAGATAATCTCAGTAGCAAATTGGAAACCGCTTCTGCTACCCTTAAAAGAAGAGATGTTGTAAGTGCATTGTCAGATGGTCAACCAAATGTTAGATCTGGCTCATACTCAATCTTACCAACCTCAAAATCATCAGTTGCTCCAGTTGCTCAAATTACTGATGGTCAAATCCAACACCAAACCAGTGCTACCGCTACTCCAGTTGCTCAAATCACTGATGGTCAAATTCAACATCAAACTACTGCCTCAGTTGTAAATCAAATTACTGATGGTCAAATCCAACATCAAACTTCAACTGCTTCAACTGCTTCAGTTGTAAATCAAATCACTGATGGTCAAATCCAACACCAAACTACTGCCTCGGTTGTAAATCAAATTACTGATGGTCAAATCCAACATCAAACTTCAGCTGCTTCAACTGCTTCAGTTGTAAATCAAATCACTGATGGTCAAATCCAACACCAAACTTCAACTACGGCAACTGCTTCAGCTGCTGCACAAATTTCTGATGGTCAAATCCAACACCAAAACTCAACTGTTGCTGCTGAATCAAAAGCTGCTGCTACCACTGCATCCGATGGTCAAGCACAAGAATCTGGTGTTTCTACTGACTCCAGCTCCGACTCATCCATCTTACAAGCTTGCTCATCATCAAACAACCTCGTTATGACATTGGAAGACAGTGTCTTGACCGACTCAAAAGGAAGAATTGGTGCTATTGTTGCTAACAGACAATTCCAATTTGACGGTCCACCACCACAATCCGGTTCAATCTACGCTGCCGGATGGTCGATCTCCAACGATGGTTACTTGACTTTGGGTGACTCAAAGGTGTTTTACCAATGTTTGAGTGGTGATTTCTACAACTTGTATGATGAAAATGTTGCCGCCCAATGTAACGCTGTCAAATTGAAGATCGTTGACTTTGTCGATTGTTAAAAGAGTCAACATGGGGTTTGGAAAGATGGCGAGAGGGTCATAAGCTATTTAGGTTTTTCTTTCGGGGGGATTTTTTTTAAAAAAAAACAACTGGTTTTCAATTTTTACGTCATTATTTTTTTCGGTAATAATTTGCATATATAGCTATTTAAGAGTTAAAATAAAAAAAGTCTTAGATTTTATAAGAGAGATCAATCTTGCGTAACAGTAGAATGTAGTTTCAAGAAGAATCAGTTAGGTCGTCGTGATGGTTTGGTGAGATTTATTCAAAATGGCAAATGACATCTCCCAATTAGGCAATCAGTTAACTTTGCTGCGGCTGGTTAATACTAAGCTCGAAAGGAGAGAAAAAGAGAGAGAAAGAAAAAAAAAAAAAATTTTTTTTCTTCTGCCGGGTCTGCGGGTTTGTGATACTTCGCTAAATGCAGGATGTGCCTAGATTTCGATTTTCCGAATTTTTGATCTATTTTTAACATCTTTGTGTTCTGTTTTGTTTTCCCAGTAAGCTCAGCCAAGAAGAACAAAAATAACTTACACACAGGGGTGCAATGACTATGAGGCAGTGTGCTTGCAAGCACAAAATTTGCCGAAGTTACTCTCTTTTGGGGGAAATAATATGAAGGCATTGTAGCCTTTGTGAGTCCTTTTTTATTGTTTCTATAGTTAAGGTACACACTTTCCCTTTTTGAAATAAATTGGAAAAGAAAAACAAAAACAAGTAACACAGACAAGGAGAAAACAATAACGAAACCTTAGACACAGCCAGGTGAACTAACTACCATACACACAGCCTTGCTCTGTTCCGTTGGGCCAGCCACTTCTTCTGCCTAAAAAGAAATTATTAATCAGGCAAACAAGTCAAAAAAAGGGTAGGGAAATAATAGTGCAAATGAAACTCAAAGTGGTTGTTATGTGTCGTTTCTACATTCCTTCCAATGTACAGTTTAAAAAAAAAATACTCAATATCTAAAATAATAAACGTTATACAAAAAATAAATGCCATTTTTAATCAAATCTCAAAACTTAATACCTTTTGCTTTTCTCTTTTCAATGTCAAATCATCTCTTCTCTCTACCCCCATACTCACAGTTCCGGTCAAAGGAGATGAAGAATCTTACCTACGTAAGAATCCTCTTTTTGTCGCTCCTCCGTTATCGGGCGACGTCATCGTATATGCAACGCTAGTGTATGCTGTCGTTTTTTCCGGGTTGTAGACCACTGATGAGTCAAGATCAAGGCCATTGACTATATCCGGATTAAACTCATCACAATCAAATATATCACCGCCATACCGCAACGTTACTGAGTTGAACTTTGCAAATGGATCATTAGGATCGTGTGCTACTCCCAGCGCCGTTTCATTATTGCCATCTGAGGCTGCTGCATCGCCACCGCTACCACCACCACCCACACTATCGTCCTTGATTAGCCCACCGCCTTCACCTGCACCATTGCCGTTGCCACTTTTTGCATCCTTATGATCACGATGCTTTTTCGACTTGGTCAACACAGGGATCATGGGGGGTTTTTGATGTCGCAATAATGCCCATTGCGTGTTTTTGAAAAATGCATGATTCTTAATCTCCGACGCACCCGTTCTTGAGCCCAACCGTTTATCTTCTTCTTTGATCAACAACTTCTTTATCAAAGTTTTGCAATTTGATGAAACTGGCTGCTGCGATGCAACATCAAACTTGACATCACGTTTGAGCACATTGGCAAATGTCTTTTTGCGATCATGGCCCTTGAATGGGGTAGTTCCATACAACATCTCATATATAAAGATTCCCAACGTCCACCAATCAACGGCACTGGTGTGACCCTTACCACGTATAACTTCAGGTGCAATATACTCCTCAGTACCAACAAACGAATTGGTTCTAAACCCATCAATGCATGCCTTTGTGTCCAATGTTGGGCCATGGTGGGGTGAATACGTACTTGGTGATGATAAAGATAGCCCATTCTTGTTAAAGGCAATCTCCGGGTTCTTGGCGCGTTCACTGCGTTTAGATAAATCAAAATCACTCAACATAATGTGTCCTGATTGATGCAACAAGATATTCTCCGGCTTCAAATCGCGGTAAATGAATCCCATTAAATGGAGATACTCAAGTGCGGCTGTCACTTCAGCGGCATAAAACTTGGCGTCATTTTCAGAAATGGTTTTCGATTCTCTTGTTTGCAACGCCCGGAAAAACTCTCCCCCCATACAATATTCCATGCATAGATAAAGAAAGCTTCTTGATTGGAACGAATGGTACAACGTGACAATAAATGGATGGTTTGAAGTGGCCAAAATTTCTTGCTCCACCAATGCCCGTTTGATCTTGTTTCGTTCAATCATTTCCTTTTTGCTGAGAATCTTCATTGCGTAGAGCCTATTCGATTGTAGTTCACGCACAAGGTAAACTTTCCCCACGTCTCCTTTTCCCAAAAGTCTAATTTTCTCAAAACTATTAGGTCCCACTTGCACATCAACTACGCGAGTAGCTGCATGCGAGTACGTCCGGTCCTGGGTTAAAGTACGAGGGCGACCGGTGATTGTCACCTCCCCAATATGTTTACTTATATCAAACGGCTCTTCTTCTTTTCTGATAATTGGTGACGGTGGCGACGACACATCACCTGATTTATCATTCATCAATTTGTGCACTAGCGGCGCCGACGCAACACGTCTAAGGGCCCTTTGGAATGGCGATGGAGGTGGCGTGAGTGCTGGTTCTTCGTCAACTTGTTTCATTGCAAGAGATTCTTTTCTTGGTGGCTCAAGGTATGTTGAATGGTCGGCACCTTTTTGAGCATTGGTGATATCATCATCTGACTCATCATCACCGGAAAACGATTGACTGTAATGTATCTTGGGTGGTGGCTGCAACACCTCGTGTTCATTCAATGAGTAAATGGAGTCATTATGCCTTAATGAAACTGAAAGGTCAGACTTATTTGTTGTTGTTAGCAAGTTTGGTTGCTGTGGGGTAGATACGGTTAAATGCGGAGGAAGCCCCTGATGTTGAAAGTACGGATTTGATTGCACCACGGGACTTGCCGATTCAGCCAAATCATGCGATTCTGGTACATCAACAGTGACAATTTCTGGTACTTTGGGTGTTGCGTTATTCGAATGGTTGATACTAGTTGATTTCTTGTGTTTGTTTTCTTTACTGCTTTGTCGAAAAGGAGACGATAGCGACCGCTGCCTCCGTCCTTGTGCTTTCTCCTCTGATGACGACACTGAATTGGAGGGGAAACGAAATATGTTTTTCAATTTATTCATTCCATTGTTGTTGCTTCCTTGATCTGAAGGTGCCCCTGATGCAGTTGATTTTGAAGAGCTGTTTTCCGAGGAGTTTACCGGCACGTTACCAATAGATGTGCCGGGTGAATCGTGGTCCTTGTTGAAAAAGAATCGACTTATTGATATCGATCTAGTTCGATTACGTGACATTGGGCGCAATTCAGGACTATTTTTGTTTGAGTCCTTATCCAGCTCCAATGTTAAAGATGAGTTGGTACGTGCGGGGCTACTGTTGTTATCCTTTGATATGGTAGGATCTGACTTGTCATTGTCATTGTTGTTGTTGGCGGCGGCGGTGGTGGTAGTTGTGGTGGTAGTGTTTTGAAAAGGGTTTAAAACAACCATAATCCTAAACTGCAACCCTTAAAAAGATCTAGTTGGATGAAAAGTGAGTGTGTTTGTTGAAGTATATAGCACAACCTATAGTCTAGTTGTCCTTTTACAACTTTTATGGGCTGCAAATTGCAAGTTGAATGTCAATGCTCCTTTCTAATTTCAGTCCGAAAATTTACTTTTATTCAGGGCGAATGTTGTTGTAATGTAAAATGCAACTCCAAATAAAAAACAAAGAAAAAAAAGAAATAGAGCAAAACATACAAAAAAGAAAAGAGTGAAAAGAGAGTAGAGAGAGTAGAGAGGAAAACAGAAAGCAAAGGAAATCAATGTTTGTGGCAAGTCAAGATAGCTAAATAGTGTCAGTTGTATATTACGCAGACTACAGTTCTTATTTGCAGTTGAACAATAAAAGCTCAGTAAAACCTGTATTCATTTGAATTGTTTCTTCTATTCTATTTTTGATTGCTAGTCAATGTGGTGTTACATTGTACATATATCATATATAGTTATATATAGTTAGTTAGTAGTTAGTTTCTAATAATGTAAACAAAAACTTTGTGGTATGTTTGTCAAAAGCCTTGGGTCGTGTAATTTGCTCATTAAATTAAAGTTATAAGATAAATAGAGTGGGAATGTACGATTGATGATGGAATGTATATATATAGAATGGTTTTACTTCTTCTAAAGTCATTGATAATTTTACAGTACCAAATGGACTAAATGCAGTATTTCCTAAAACTAATCTACGTATTTATACTCCATGTCATTCAAGCGGCAATGAGCTTTCTCCTCTACCGGGCCACACCCCCATAGTTCAACTCTGTTTACAGAAACATACTCAAAAATGAATCAAAACTGAGTTCCAGGCTAGTATCCAGTCCATCCCAATGTGAGTCAAACTACTCCATTGCAGCACAATAGTGCTGGTACACTGTAGCCCATCGACCCACGGTATACCTTTCTGTCGCTCATGTCACACTTAACAACCAACTTTAGTTGGCAAGATGCGGCGGTAAAAGAAAGTTTGGTATTGAGTTCTTAATGTAGTAGATATGGTGACAATTTTTGCAAACCATTTTCCCTTCAATCAACTGGGTCTCAACCAATAAACTATGTAGATCCCTTAATACGACTTGATCATCTTCCATTATAGGATCTAACCCTTCAGGTTTGGTCTGTGGTAATGCGTCATTTCCCAAATCTCTAGCCACCGATATTACTGCATTCCAATCAAGTTTATCCAACATATGCACTATGAATTCAGGTTTAAACTCTTGCTCTTCTTGAACCAATTGGCATTCTTCATATTTTAGGGGGAATGAGTCTGATGATGATTGGCAGCTTTTAACTGCACATTGTACAAAGTTTGTGGTTAAGAATTTCATGGTGTTTATACTATTTATCTGACCCCTTTCCAAGTGATGTAGTTATATATATTGAATTTGATGTTTAGTTTGCAAGTCAGTTTACACACACACATACACAGAGAGATGTGAAAGAGATGTGAAAGAGATGTGAAATTTTTTTTTGTATTGTATTGTATTTTGTTGTGTTTGTGTTACACGACCTAAAGCAGTTCTTTCTTTCTCGTTTTCTCAATTCTCTTGAATTTTGGTGGCAATCACTGTCAACAAGAACTTTCTTCGCCACTGAAGTTATACACCCAAATCCACAGCCAACTCTCCTCCTCCATTTCCAATGTCACTACAAAAGCTTACTGCTGAAATATACAGTGTCTATGATAAACTGGACTATCAAAAATGTCAACAACTTTTAGCACCCATCAAAATTGAATTGATCAAACACAACTTGTTGGTGCCATTAAGCTCAAACACCCAAACCGAGGACCAAATCAACGACCTCAAAATAGCCCAAAGGATATTAGAAATAGGGGCATTATCATCATTGCTCACAAACAACTACTCTGGCTTTGAAAGCTACTTTGCTCAATTGAAGCCATTTTATACCAATGGCAATATTCACAATTTAAACAAGCCGCACATCAATACTGACAGCACCAAAATTATATCTTTGTTCTTGTTGTATCTTTTAAGTCAGGGATCTATTTCAAAATTCAATGTTGAATTGGAAATGATTTACAATTCAAAGCAGTACGATGTGGAACACGACAAATACTTGAGTTTTCCAATCGATTTAGAAAGAAATTTGATGGAAGGAAATTACATAAAAATTTGGAACTTGTTAAAAGAGGAAAAAACTTTACCTTGTAAAGAGTTTACCCACTTTGCTGAAACTTTAATCAATGCATTGAGGTTTGAAATTGCAAAAAGTTTGGAAAAGACGTATGATTCAATTCCAATTTCCAATTGTAAAAGTTTGTTATACTTGCCGCAAGAATTGAGTGATGCAACGTTTGAACAAACATTAAAAGACTCATTGGACTTGACAAATTGGAAATTCGACAAGGGGGTCATTTATTTCACCAAGGTTGAAAATGAAGAGACTGTGGATAACGAATCAATTATTAAGAATGTATTGGGTTATGCTGAACAAATTGAATCAATTATATAGATGAAAAAAAGAAAAAAAAAATACCAAATAATACACACTGAACTAATGACTTTCTAAGGATGTATAAAACCCTTTATAAGCAATATCTAAATCATTTAAAAATGAATCCGAATCCTCTTGTGAAAGTTCCTTTTCCAAATTGTTAATCTTGATGAGCCAGTTTATCAATTTCGACTTGCCATTAAACTCAATACTTTCATTAAACTCATTCAAATTGACTACCAAATCACTCAATAACGGATGCAATTGATCTCTAGTCTTGTAATTTAGCTTGACAGCATCCATACACGTGATAAAATTGCCCGTAATCTCAGCAATTAGTCGAGCATTGGCCCTACTATTGCCACTTGTTCCTGTTGTGTCGGTAACGTGGTCTATCGTTGAAGGTACACCACTTTGCAATCTATTTACCGCTTGTGGGCAGTTTAAATTGAATTTGGCTGTGAACTGGGGTAGGAAATTGGACAAGTCGGGAGTTAATTCTGGTAATAATTCCCTTAATACTGACAATTTTGACTTGTCAAAGCCCTTGATTATAATTTGGTATTGGTATATTAGTCTATATGTAGTCGAGGTATATTTTTCTTTATCAGTGATGTAATCTTTGACAAACGAGTTCTCCAACATTTCCACTGAAAGGAGGATCGAGCTTATTTCGGCTAGTGAATTGTATATTGCTTTGTTTGATTGTGACTTGAGCAATGACGATCGGGTTATCTCTTGGTTAAATTTGGCTGATTTTGAGGAAATTGTGAATGAAGTTGATGCCGTTGGGGCATACTCTGGTGGATGAGACATTGCTTGTGTTCAAGTATAACTTTCCATTTATCTTTTAGAGAGTAGTGATCTTTGGGTTGGCAAAGATCAAATTTATTTTTTTTCCCGCATACGTTTTTCTCACCTTTTTACACCATAACATGAATATTACAACTTACGATCTACAAATCCTTGTCTCGCTAGTATACTTTGCTTTAACGTCGGGTGTTTTGCTTGTTAAATGTGTTCGACCTTTGAGAAAATTGCTAAACTATGGTAAGACGGCATCCACTGGTGATGACGGTAACAGTCCGCCTTCAGAAGTAATTGAGATTATAGCCAAATACGCTGTAGTGCGTAAACTGTGGTTTACCCATTTTTACATTTGCTTGTTTACCTTGTCTACTGCCACTTACTTCAAGGCTTGTCATGAAACTATCGTAGGTCAATCTGATGAAGCCACCTACAAAAATTTATTGATTATTAATAAATTACTCATCTTGCAAGGGGCAAGAAGAACCTTTGAGAGTTTTGCTGTTACCAAGTTTTCACCTACTTCCTACATGAACATGACTCACTACCTTGTTGGTATATCTCACTATGTGTTGATTGCGTTGGCAACTTACTTGGGCTTATCGGGTAACTGTTCAGGAAGTGCCGCTTTGACCATAGTCGACTACATTCTCATTGCTATTTTTGGAGTTGCCTCATTACAACAATTTAGAGCTCATTACCACCTAGCACATTTGGTAAAGTACTCGCTTCCTAAATTCGGGTTAGTGGCATCCCCACATTACCTGTATGAAGTCCTCATCTACACCGTAATTATGATATTCAGTACTAAAAACGGCATCACTTTAACATCCATCATGTTTATATCAGGATGGGTATTTGTTGTTACCAACTTGTCGGTATCTGCTATTCAAACATATCAATACTACCAAGCAAAGTATAAAGAGGAATTCAATTTGAAATGGGCAATATTTCCAGGCGTTGTGTAGAAAAGTATGTGTATTATAGGTAAGTTGTTAGTATTCGTGTGAAACTTAAAAAAGTGTAAAACGCGTTCTGATTGTTTAAAACATTATCTCTAAGCTGCTTGTGTCACTTTCTCGTCAGCGGAACAACACTACTATACCACGACTACATCAAAACTAATTTTAATAAAGCCAACTAAATGCGTTTTCAAGGCTCATCATCTGGTGTCCAAAAGCAGGAATACCCACTTACGATTTTCCTAGAACCTACAGCGTCGACAATCGTGTTTGGATGTGCAGGAATCCCACGCAGTATACCACGGATTGAGACAATCATACATATTAGAACAACCAATGGTTCATCATTTTTGATAAGATCAATTTCGATTGTGTTGATCACACGTCAGAAAGTGATTGTGCCGGCCAAACTTGGTAGTACAGAAGCATTTAAAGAATTCAAGATATTTGAGGATCCATTGGCATTTAAGCCAGTAAATGGCTTTTCACAGCACGTATTGGGAATAGACTTGCCTATCATGATACCTGTTCCCAAAGACATAATGCCCACGGGGTACCTGCCCACGCTTGGAGTTTCTACAACGCACTATCTTGCTGTCAAGGTGGTTACTGGGGAGAACAGCGGCGTCGAATCATCATTCATTGATACTTTTCCCATTGTTATCAAAACGTATGATACATTACCGCTATACCGACAATTCAACGAGCCTGTGGTGGAATTACAGAAGTCGCCCGATAATCAAGTGTTGGCGGAAGTAACCGTGCCAGTAACCTCTATTGGTCCCGGTGACCACTTAGACCTACATTGCAAATTAATGACCAACTCAGCGAATAACAAAGTAAAGAAGCATTTGGCAGCAAAGCAAGTCACTTTCCAAGTAAAGGAGTATCTAGAGTGCTACGATGGCGGACTACCTCCCAAAAAGGAAAACAAGCTATATACAAAAACCTTGCAATTAAACAAGGAACTAAATACTCAGGGGGAAATCGAAAGCTTCAGCACAAAATTTCCCAAACTTAATGACAATTTGGAAATGTATCATGATCCAACACCTTACATCATTGAAAACGAAGTTACCGAGGACAATGGTACGACAATTATTGAATCGGCAAATATCGCAACCCACAAGGCTATTGATAGCTTGTCTGAAGGAGTACCTATCACTCATCTTCAGAGTTTTACAGCACCGGGTAAGTTTTACTCGATAAAATTTGAGATTATTTTAAAAATAAAACTATCAAAAGCTAAAGATTTTGATATTCATCTACCAATAACTGTTTGTCCCTTTGATAGAAAGTCGAGCCAGAATTTACTAAAGTGGATCATGCACGAATGCGAGGTTGCTAAAGCTCGGTTTGGTCGCGAGTTTATTGACCATTTCTTCTCCGCAGTGAGCTATGATGCTATTTGTAACCTAATGAATCGATACAAGTCACCACCAGTCGTTTATAAATATTGCAAGGAAGATTGGATCAAGTTGGGGTTTGCCGGTGATCAATTTGGAAGTAATGATATGAAAAACTTGGTGCTGTATATTGACTAGGGAGTAAAGTAAGTGCTTGGGGCCATCTACTCCAGCCTGGCCAGTACCGGCAACTTTTTTAAGAAAACAAACACGCTTATATGTGAAATAATAGACCATGGCATTCGATTAAGCTTATTTTAATAACCATCTAAATCTACATTGATCAACAATTCTTCAAAACAAATCTTCACAATCAAAATAAACACTAATATAGATAAAATCGAAATAAACATAAACAAATACGATCCATCAATAGAAATCTTAATTTAACTTTGATAGTCACACAAAATAGAACTCGTGAATCCTGATCGCACATACAGAAAGTAAAGTCAGGTCTATAGGGCTTCTTTACCCAGAAAACTTAGAATAAGAAATAAACAAAAGCAACGAAAACACCCATCAGTGAGGTAAATTTGGTTCTTGAACCAGCACCTTCATAAGTATTAATAACGGCAGCCGATGGAACTGAGCCGCTCGTAGGATTTGTCAACGTAGTCACACTGTCTGTATAACTTGAACTTTGTTGTTCCAACCCAGGTTGGCTCGAAGCAACTTCTTGGGTGTTTGTGGGTTCAACAGCTGCAGATGACTCTGCCACCTCGAAAACATTAGACAGTGAATCGGCATTTGGGGTAGCTTCTGTTCCTTGCGATTGTATTTCATTTGAAGTTGTGAGTGGAGTAGTTACCAACGAAGACTCGACAGAAACCTGCGGAGCTGATGATTCTGTTTCAATAGTTAAAACGCCGGTCACACTCGTTAATTCGCTACCCGTACTTTCTGAACCAGTTAGCTCCTCAATAGGGTGAGTGCTTTGACTGTACACACCAATAGGGTGGGCTTCCGAACCAGGATAAGACGGATAAGATGAACCAGATGGCACTAGCGTCTCTGACAGAATCAACGACTCTGAAATATCAGAGGTTGTACGAATTATCCCAGTGGCACCGATAGACACTGAACTGCAGGAAGTTGCCAAACTAGAATTAGTCCACCTCGTGAAAGACAGAGGTGATAACACCGGAACATAAGTACTAACAGTAGTCAATGAACCACCAGACTGCGATACAATACCAGAGTCGGTTTCAACAGATCCGTCTGACTTGGTGGTAGTCCAGGTGGTGGTGTATTCAGTTTGCACTGGCTGTGGGAAAGTCGTGATGGTTGTCAACGATGTACCAGACTGCGATACAATACCAGAGTCGGTCTCAATTGATCCGTCTGACTTGGTGGTAGTCCAGGTGGTGGTGTATTCAGTTTGCACTGGCTGTGGGAAAGTCGTGATGGTGGTCAACGATGTACCAGACTGCGATACA